>NW_027590194.1:0-300000 GCF_964213995.1 Mustelus asterias
GGAACAAAACAGGTGAAGACAAAGCCCGTGGGTAGCTGTTTCCAATGTTTTGACTTCTCTCCAAATGTTCCTGCCTCACTCGCAATTTTCCATCCAGAGAATTTGATGGTGGATGTGGTCAGGCTCCAGGAGATTAAGTAAGGAAGATTGAGGCCATGAGCCAATTTAAACATTCAGAAGCATATTTTCTTCATCCTTAGACAGACCCCTGGTGCCCCAGTAGAATGACTGCACATTCTCCTAGTTAGTGAAAGTGTGGCTGTTAACACTCGAGAGGTACAGAGAAAATCTTGTAAATATTGTACAATGAGGGGAAAGGCACTGAAGAAGAAAAGTGAAGTAATTCCATCAGTCTGCTGAACTTGTCAGAAAACCTACAGGGTGAAAGTAATGCCAATTTGATTAGGAATATCAACCATGGTGTTCCAATAACCAGAACTACTGTCGCAGTCAATACTTAAAAAGACAAGTCCATTTTATACAGTTCTAAAGCAATTTTGAAACCTGACAAATCTTTCTTTCCATCGTAAGCTTGATTTTACAAATTAGTTTCCAGAGATTGTTCGATTCTATTTTTTTTAGAAGTAGCTACAGTACTGTGGCTTCACGTTGCCAAACAAATTGTTCATATCTGTCCAGCCACTCAATAGAACAGCACAATAATGAAAGGTATTTGGTTTTGTTAACTGAGACCCTTGCTCCAGTTAATTGATAGACACAAAAACTTCTTTTAAATCAAATGATGTCTTTATTAGGAGAATGTAACAAAACTTAAAAATATTTATGACTTCTTACTAGACTGTCTTACACAGAAGTATCACAATTAAATACTTCTACTCCCATCTAAGTTTATGATAACAACTATACAAACATAGATGTTAACCATTTATACTTAACTACTGGATCTGTCTTTAACCACTCATGCTGGCCACACAGAGAGAGGGATCAGACTTCATCAAGCATGAGGATCTCTGTCCCTGTTTTCCTCTTCTCCAAAACTCCAATATTTATTACTTGAAACTAGCTTGGGCACATACAGCCTTGTCCTTAGGTGTAATCACCCAAGCTGATTTATTGCAGCTGCCTGACTTTAGGTCAGTGTCTTACACCTGTATATAACTTAAACATCTGATTTGTGGCTCCATTCAGTAATCAGCTTCTATTTAATCATTTAGAATAATAGAATTGCCATGGGGGTGTTGTCACAATTTTACTCCTCGACAACAAACAGACCCAGATTTATGACCCCTCATAAAACCCAAGGCATTTGTCCTTGCATACACTCAGCCTGTTGTTTAAAAACATTAGTTGACCATATTTTCCATCAAGCCATAGTAATGTCCTTTTCTTGTTTGGCCATATTTGTATTAAACAATAGCTTGCTGGCTAGAGTTTAGCTTAGGAGGGTTACTTATGGTAAATTTAAAGTCCAAGCCATTTGCGCTGATAGATACCAAATTGTTCTCAAATTCTAGGGATGCATTAGGATATTTGGAGAATGGGAACTGTACCTGAGCGTGGTGAATCAGTCGCTTTCACTGTAAGTTGACAGCAGCAAGAGAGGTGAGCACACTGTTTTTACCAGAGGTACATCGACACCAGCCTGGACTGAAGATATCATAGCTTCAAGTTTTGCTCAAACTGAAGTCATAACTCTGATAAAGTGAAGGAATTTATTAATTGTTCCCCTCAAGCCATTGCTGTCTACTTCTCTGGATTTCCAGTTTAACGCATCCCCCCCTGATGCCATTGAAATGTTTAACAGGTAAAATTGTGAGGGGAGCCCAGAATGACCCTGATTCATCCCCTCAACTTGAAGGGGGAGATCTGCCAATGGCTTCGACACCAAAAAATGAGTGTGCTAATAAACTATGATTCCTCTGATTTTGTGGTCAAAGTATCAAGACCAGTTGCACCTTGACCTAGAACAAAAGATTAGGCTGTTAGTTATAAAGATAGCCACCATTAGCAGCAAAACACATATTTTGGTCCAGATACCCAATTGATCATTATCTCCTTGTTACACTGATGTCATGGTCGAACAACTGCAGATTAAGTCAAGCAGTGAGAACCCAACAGTGAAAATGTTCTGTTGGGAGACAATCAACCTAAAATATTAACTCTGTTTCTCTCTAACACAGATGCTTCCTGACCTGTATTAACCAGTATTTTCTGTGATGTTAAAAAGTAAATTAACGCAACCGCTTTGTAATGATAATGCCAGACATCAACTAAACATGCCTGGTGCTGCTGCTTCCACTAAGGCTCACAAGATTGGTGCCACTTCAAGCACTCTGCTTCAGAAGTAGCATAATTATTTGATAGTACTGCAGAATTTAGATTCGACTTCTTTACAATTAGGATGCTAAATTTCATGTTTCACTGTGTTGTTCAGCCTTCTTATCTGAAAATTATTCCCATGTTAAGCTTCATCATGCCATTTTAGTCCGAGTTGTTTGATAAGTGCATGGCACAAGAAATAGTCTTGAAGGACAATTCTATAACAAGTTACATGGCAGTGTAATTTAAAGTTGGATGAAGCATTAGGAGTGCAGTTAAAAAAATAAATTAGTTATAGGGTATTGTTTTTCCATTTTGGGGCAGGATGGCCAATGAAATCTGTTTACTGATTATGAAAATTGAATTTCTCTTCAAAATAGTCCCAGATCACACACTCATTTTATAAATTGAAATTTATTACTTGATGTGCTGTAACCATTTAATCATATTTAAGTCTGAGACATATATTGATTGGTAAGCCCGCGGAGATGAAAATTGTTCTGAAACATGATAATAAATTATATGAAAAAAAGCCCTTTATTGAGGTCAGGGCTTTTTTACGATGACATGGGTGAGTGCATGCATGCTCGAAAACCACATCCATTTTATTCCCAATACAATGGCGATTTCTCTCTGTGACATTTTCGTCTTTAATTTACAAGTTATTACCTTTTGGCCTGATGCTTGTGAAACCCATTTCAGGACTAGGGAGCAGAATGTTGTATTGTTGATTTATCGTGTTTTAGATTTAAACTTGCCCAGTTACTTCCTGTAACCTCGCTTGAGTAGCCTTTTCCCAATATAAGTCCACAGTGCTGCCTAACTGTTGATTATCATACAAGAAATATCTTGCATTGAGACAAAGGGACATACTGCATTCACAGTCTATTTATGTCAATTGAGGATTTTAATGACTTCTATAATAAGTTTGAGTCAGCAGCCCTGAGCTCTGTAACTGCCCGAGAGAATACATCAAATCACACATACTGATGTTGACTTCCATTGAATTTGGCTGTCCTGAAATCACACATGTTTCCGATCCATTGGCTTCAATTAAAATTACACCCTTCCCCCCCCACCCCCTTCATTCCTGGTATCACCTGGGGAATCGATATCATATACTTGCAATGAGTTTAAGATTATTTCTGTAATGATATGATCAAATTGTGCTACCCGTAGTCTAGCCCTTATCTTGTATGAATTTGTTATTTATTATTTATTCTTGCACTCAGAAATAAAACCTGAAATACCATTGGCCTTTGCTGGCTTTATCGACCTGCACTCTCTCTTACAAGGAATGTGGTGAAAAATCAGGGGGAAGAATTTCAGTTTAGCTTCTAAGAGATCGTCCCATTTCTTTGATGGGAACTTGGCATGATGACTTAAAGAGCCCATTATCTTGTTTATCCTGAGTTTCCATCAAAATTAACTTGGGAAACTGGGAAAACCCACATGGAAATTATTCACGTAAATCATAGAATCCCCATAGCGCAGAAGGAGTTCATTCGGCCCATCGAGTCTGCTGACAGAGCATCTTACTCAGGCCCTATCTGTGTAACCCTGCATATCCACTCCACTAATTTCCCTAACCTACACACCTTTGGATACCAAGGGGCAATTTAGCATGGCTAATCAACCTAATCTGCACATCTTTGGACTGTGGGAGGAAACCAGGGCACCCAGAGAGAAACCGACGCAGACATGGGGAGAACTTGCAAACTCCACACAGTCATCCAAGGTCGGAATTGAATCCAGGTCTCTGGCACTGAGAGACAGCAGGGCTAACCACTGTGCTACCTTGTCACCCAACTAATCAGTCATTTCTCAATACCAGAAACACATTGGACTATAAATTGTTCTTGCCAACATCAACAGACGTTCATACTTGCTAGTTCAACCCATTGAAAAAAGTTTAGCATTTATTTTAGAGCAATCTTTCATTGGCTGAAATACCCTTTCAAATCAAAATTTTAACCCTCTCAGACTCGGTGAATCCGAGCACATTTTTCTTACAGTAATAATAACTTGTATTTATATAGTGCCTTTAACATAGAAAATATGTCAAACTGCTTCACAGAGACATCAAAAAATTAAAGGAGATATTGGGACGGATGCCCAAACATGTTGTCAAAGTGGTGGACTTTAAAGAGGGTCTTAAAGATGAATTGGGAGGTGCAGGAGGTGGAGTTGTTTTGGAAGGCCATTCTAGAACTTATGGCCCAGATAGGAGAGTTGAAGCACAGGGGCAGATGTGCTCAAAACCTAGTTCAGAAGAATGAAGAGTTTGGTGATGGGGAGAATTGGAGAACAATGCAGAAATAGGGAGGAGTTAAGCAATGAGTGGATTTAAGTGTGAGGATGAGATTTTGGTATGGGATTGGGAAGAAATGTAAAGGATAAAGGCCAAGTGGATGAATGGAATGTGATGCAGAATAAGCAAAATTCAGCAGTTATGGATGAGCTGAAGTTTATTTTTTTTAATTCATTCATGGGATATGGACATTGCTGACTGGTCAGCATTTATTGCCTAGTTACCCTTGGAGGACAGTTGAGAGTCACCACATTGCTGTGGCTCTGGAGTCACATGCAGGCCAGACCAGGTAAGGACAGCAGATTTCCTTCCCTAAAGGACATTAGTGAACCAGATGGGTTTTTCCGACAATCGACAATGGTATCATGGTCATCAGTAGATTCTTAATTCCAGATTTTTAAAATTGAATTCAAATTCCACCATCTGCCATGGCGGGATTCAAACCCAGGTCCCCAGACCATTAGCTGAGTTTCTGGATTAATAGTCTAGCAATAATACCACTAGGCCATTGCCTCCCAAAGGAGGAGCTACAGTGAGCACCACCCAGAAGAGCATTTGGAAAGTTTATTTTGAAAGTGACAAAGACATGGTTGTATGATTAATGGAGTGAAGTAGAAGTAGAGATGGATGACATTGAGGAGATGGAAGTAAGCAGCCTTTGTCAAATGCTCAGTTCAAGATCAAATCAGTTGCAGAGGTTGTAAACAATCTAGTTCAACCTATGACAATGACCAAGGATGTGGAGATGCCGGCGTTGGACTGGGGTAAACACAGCAAGAAGTCTCACAACACCAGGTTAAAGTCCAACAGGTTTTAGAACTCCCATAGAACATAGAACTCCCACTCACCTGACGAAGGGGCAGCGCTCCGAAAGCTAGTGGTTTTTATGACCAAGGAATCAGGAGCACTCAGAGTTTGAAGTAGGTTCCAAGACAATACATCTCTCTGTGATCTCTCACAAGCCTGATGAAAGGTACAGACCTGAAATCCAGGGGCTGGATTTTATGCAGAGACTGTGTCCCATCCCACCAGCTGAAAAGTTGGGGATAAACCCACCTTTACCAATCTAGGAAGCCACAATTAGATGTTGTGGTTGAAAGACAGTTAATTGCTTGAGGTCCTGGAGTTCGCCTCCAAGCACAGCTGGCCAATCAGATGATGGCAGCTCTCCAGTCCAAGGAATGTCACTTGAAGCGGTGCCCACTGCTGGGACTGCAGTGCAACCTCAACGAGGAGCCATGAATGAGGCCAGCATGCAAGGTAAGTGGAGCGGTCTTGACAGGGTCAGTCAGGCAAACCCTGGAGAGGCCAAGGGATGGTTCAAGTGGTGTTAGCATTTTCTGCTGGTGAGGGCCCTCTGTTAGGCACAGGGTGTTTTGGCCCTGAAGGAAGTCCAACACAGGTTTACAAGAATGATAACTGGACTTCAGGGGTTAAGTTACGAGGAGAGTTAGACACATTATCTCTTTATTCCCTCGAATTCAGTAGGTTGAGGGGTGATCTGATAGAAGTCTACAAAATATTTACAGGGACGGACAGGGTGGATAAGGATACATTGTTTCCACTTGTTGAAGGCTCTAAAACCAGGAGCCATAATCTAAAAATTAGGGCCAGGACATTCAGGAGAGATATAAGAAAACACTTCCATATATAAAGAGTGGTGGATGTTTGGAAATCTCTTCCTCAAATGATGGTGGATACTGGTTCAATTGTTAGGTTTAAGTCTGAGATGGATGAATATGCATTGATCAAGGGATATGGGCCTAGGGTAGGTCCATGGAGTTAGGCCATAAATCACTCATGATCTTATTGAATGGCGGAGCAGGCTGGAGGGGCTGAATGGCCTACTCCTTTTCCTATGTTCCTATGACTATCCACACACCTGATCTTGCAACCAGACCACCAGCTTTTCCCTGGCAGCCTCACCATATATTGTGGGTCCCTCCACCACTGGTAAAGAACCAGCAAAACTGAATAGGTGATGTACATGGTGACTCTCAACCCCCATCATCCTACCAGATTGGTCATTGGTAGAAGTCACTAAAACGTAAATATTGTTCTCTTCTGTTGATGATATTATTAATCCTCATTAGAAGTTTAATAGATGTTCTAAGAAGGCATTGTTGAGTTGAAATTCTTCATGCACTGTTTGTAATATACTGATTAATACATTTGTTTCAATTTCCTGTATATGATTGTTGAATGAAAGCATCAAGTCATTTGACATTTAAAATAAATGGTTAATGACTTTTGTTAAAATAAGTATTCGTTTTTATTCATGTAACATGTGATGCAAGTACAAATAACAGCAAGAAGAATTTCAGCTCTGTGCCAGTTTACGAAAGTGATTTATCATGGAGTGTTTCAATGTGGTTTTGGATCCACGATTCATCACGTAATAATGAGTTTCCAATATCAACTAGCCAGCTAGACATGGGTAACAAGTTGATGCGCATCAATTGGACACGAGGCTCAAAGCTTCGGTAAAAGAAGGCTTTTATTAACTAACAATGGAACTATCAGAACTTTAACACACTATCCCAGACTGAAGGGGTCCCGTCCGAGCAGGGGGTCTTATACCTCTCCCAGGAGGCGGAGCCCGACTGGGATGTGCCACAACAGTAACAACCACAGGTGTATCAATCCCACCCTAGCCCAACAACAACATTAGTACAATCCCACAGTGGGAACCAACGATGGTTCACCACATTCACCCCTCCTTTGAGAACAAAGGCCGGTGGGGTACAAAAACAGACTAAAATGTCAACAGATTATAAGTTCAGACGGTCTGGAGGACCGCACCGTCGTTGTGACCTCCTCAATACCGGCGGTGACACCGGAGTAGGTGCTTGCGGTGGCGTTCTCCCCAGAACAGCGTCCAGCTGTTCTCCCACGGACTCACAGGCCGGTTGACCCTGATGAAACGGTAGTGCAGGGGATCCTGATACATTCTGCGATGGCAACGATCTTCGGGGCTCAGGCAAGCTGTGCATTGGGGTAAAACTGTTAAGCATTGGTCCCGATGCTGTCCGCGCCACGTCCGGGGGAGAAATAAGGGATAAGGGATTCGTCACTGGGGGTATGGGAGCGACAGGAGTTGCTACGTCCCCTGCGGGCACCAGGTCTCGGATCGAGACTGTGTCCTCTCGCCCGTCAGGATATGCCACATAGGCATACTGAGGGTTGGCGTGGAGGAGGTGGACCTGTTCGACCAAGGGGTCGGACTTGCGGGCCCTTACATGTCGCCGCAGGAGGACGGGTCCTGGGTACGTCAACCAGGCTGGTAAAGATATCCCCGAGGACGACTTCCGAGGGAATGAGAACATCCTCTCGTGGGGAGTAGCATTGGTTGCCGTACACAGGAGGGAGCAAATGGAGTGAAGCGCATCAGGGAGGACCTCCTGCCAACGGGAGACTGGAAGGCCTTTGGACTTCAACGCCAATAGGACAGCCTTCCAGACTGTAGCATTCTCTCGTTCCACCTGTCCATTACCCCTAGGGTTGTAACTCGTGGTCCTACTAGAGGCAATCCCGTATGAGAGCAGGAATTGCCTCAAGTCATTGCTCATGAACGACGAGCCCCTGTCGCTATGGATATATCTGGGGTACCCGAACAGGGTAAAAAGATCACGGAATGCCTTGATCACCGTGGCAGCAGACGTGTCCGCGCAGGGGACAACAAACGGGAACCGGGAGTACTCATCTATTATGTTCAGAAAGTACACGTTCCGATCTGTTGAGGGAAGGGGGCCCTTAAAATCAACACTCAGCCTCTCGAAGGGGCGAGTGGCCTTGACCAAATGTGCCCGGTCAGGTCGGTAAAAGTGCGGTTTGCATTCTGCGCAAATCCGACAGCTCCTTGTCACCGACCTGATGTCCTCCACCGAGTAAGGCAGGTTGCGGGCTTTGACAAGGTGGTAGAGCCGAGTGACCCCAGGATGGTACAGGTCATTATGGAGGGCGTTCAAGCGATCCTCCTGCGTGGTAGCGCATGTTCCGCGCGAGAGGACATCCGAGGGCTCATTGAGTTTCCCTGGACGATACATGATATCGTAGTTATAGGTGGAGAGTTCAATTCTCCACCACAAGAACTTGTCATTCTTGATCTTGCCCCTCTGCGTGTTGTTGAACATGAACGCCACGGACCGCTGGTCCGTGATCAGGGTGAACCACTTTCCCGTCAGGTAATGGCGCCAGTGTCTGACGGCCTCCACAATGGCCTGGGCCTCCTTTTCCACCGCTGAATGCCGAATTTCGGGGCATTGGAGGGTGCGGGAAAAAAATGCGACGGGCCTGCCCGCCTGGTTAAGTGTGGCGGCCAGGGCGAAATCAGATGCATCGCTTTCCACCTGAAAAGTGATGGATTCATCTACCGCGTGCATCGTGGCTTTCGCGATGTCGTGTTTCAATTCCTTGAAGGCCAATTGGGCCTCTGGCGTGAGTGGAAAAGTCGTGGACTTAATAAGCGGACGGGCTTTGTCCGCGTAGTTGGGGACCCACTGCGCATAATAGGAGAAGAAGCCTAGGCATCTTCTCAGTGCTTTTGCGCTAGTGGGCAAGGGAAGTTCAGCAAGGGGGCGCATACGGTCTGGATCATGGCCAATGACCCCGTTTTCCACCACGTATCCCAGGATGGCTAACCGGCGCGTACGGAATAGACACTTCTCCCTGTTGTAGGTCAAATTCAGGCGAGATGCAGTGCGTAAAAAGTTCTGGAGATTTGTGTCATGGTCCTGCTGATCACGGCCGCAGATGGTGACATTATCCAGGTACGGGAAGGTAGCCCGCAGCCTGTTCTGGTCCACCATTCGGTCCATAGCATGCTGGAAGACCGAGACCCCATTGGTGACACCAAATGGAACCCTAAGGAAATGATACAGACGACCATCCGCCTTAAAGGCCGTGTACTGTCGGTCCTCTGGGCGAATGGGGAGTTGGTGGTAGGCGGACTTAAGGTCTATGGTGGAGAACACCCGGTACTGCGCAATCTGATTGACCATATCAGATATGCGCGGGAGAGGATACGCATCCAGCTGCGTATATCGGTTAATGGTCTGACTGTAATCAATGACCATCCGGGGTATGTTCCCGCTCTTGACCATCACAACCTGCGCTCCCCACGGACTAACACTGGGCTGTATGATCCCTTCTTTGAGGAGTCGCTGAACCTCAGATCTGATGAAGATCCGATCCTCAGTGCTGTAACGCCTACTTTTAGTAGCGATGGGCTTGCAGCCTGGTACCAAATTCTGAAATAAAGAGGGTGTGGTGATCTTTAAGGTAGAAAGATTGCAGGCGGGGTGCTTTGGACAATTTGGAGACTGCAGCTGTTCTCCCACTGTCAGCGAAGGGAGTGGCCCACCGTACTGTAGGATCACACTCTTCATGTGGACCATAAAGTTTAGTCCGAGGAGAATTGGTGCGCAAAGATGCGGCAACACAAGGAGCCTGAAACGCTCGTAAATTGTGCCTTGCACTTTCAAAGTTACCACACAACGTCCTAGCACAGCGACAGACCGGGACCTTGATGCCATAGAGATTGTCTGTTTGGCAGGTTGAATCTGGAGTCCACACCTCTTCACAGTGTCAGGGTGGATAAAGCTCTCAGTGCTCCCGCTGTCAAACAGACAATAAATTGCATGACCATTTACCTGTATATCCATCATCGAACAATCAAGCCTGTGATGCTTAGCCTGGTCCAGGGTGATCGACGCCACCGTTGGTCCGTGAACGTCACTGCAGGCAGCTGAGGTCGATGCTGAGGACCCCTGCTGGTCGCTCGTGGTCATCGTCGACCAAAATGGCCGCCCCCATGAATCGCACATGGGTGAGGGCGCCAAACGTAGCGACTCCTGGTGGTCATCCTCCTCCGACTCCGTCGACCACAATGGCGTCGTCCTGGACTCGCACGTGGACGGACCCCGTGAGTACTTCGACGACGATGGTGATGATCCCCGTTCCGAAGGGTCACAGGCCGCACTGCCGTTCTTGGGCTTCGATCTGCACACCTTCGCATAATGCCCCTTTTTACCACATGCGGTACAGACTACCGCTTTAGCGGGACACTTTTGTCGTGTATGTTTGGCTCCTCCGCAGAAGTAGCACCGCGGGCCGCATGGGGCTGCAGCCGTCGTCTGGTCCACATGGGAGCACGCCATAACACTGCACTTCAAGCCCGAGGGGCGAGGAGGGATTTGCGACTGCTCCTGCCACGTTGTCTCCATGTGGTCCTCCGGATACAGGACCAAGCTCTTCGAAGCCGCCTCAAGCATTTCAGCTAATTCCATGGCTTGGGTCAGGTTGAGATTCCCCTTTTCTAGCAGCTTGAGACGGATGTATGAAGACCTGACCCCGGCCACAAACGCATCTCGGGCGAGGTCGTACATGTACTGCTCAGCCGACACAGCTTTGCAGTCACAGCCCCTGGCTAGCTGCAAGAGCTCATTGGCGTAGTCCTCCATGGTTTCGCCCGACTGCTGACGTCGTGTAGCGAGGAGGTAACGAGCGTGGATCTCGTTAGGCGGTTTCGTATAGCGCTTTTTAAAAAGCTCGAGGGCCCTCGGGTAAGTGGTGGCCGCACGGATCGCGAGGTAGACTGTGTCGCTTACCCTTGCATGGAGGACCCGGAGTCTGTCATCATCTGTAGTGACCGCTGCGGAGACTGCTAGGTAATCTTCAAAACACTTCAGCCAGTGGTCGAAGGTGTTAGAAGCGCCCACCGCACGTGGATCTAGCGTCAGACGTTCTGGCTTAAGGATTTGCTCCATACTCTCCTTTCTTTTTTTTCTTCCGTCGAGAGTTTAATTTTAGTTAATAAAATTGATGCGCATCAATTGGACACGAGGCTCAAAGCTTCGGTAAAAGAAGGCTTTTATTAACTAACAATGGAACTATCAGAACTTTAACACACTATCCCAGACTGAAGGGGTCCCGTCCGAGCAGGGATTCTTATACCTCTCCCAGGAGGCGGAGCCCGACTGGGATGTGCCACAACAGTAACAACCACAGGTGTATCAATCCCACCCTAGCCCAACAACAACATTAGTACAATCCCACAGTGGGAACCAACGATGGTTCACCACACAAGTAGAGGTGAAATATCTGCCTACAGCAAAATGAAGGAAATTAGGACTAGTCAACTCTAAGTCTGCCTGACACATCTCATAAAAGTTAGCTCAAAAGTACTACTTGCAAAAGTATTGCGAACTAATTATGATCTCAAATTATTTATAGTTTCTGCTCATTGCAATGTTATATACTAACAAAGAAAATAAAAAAGATAATGTGAGTTTGATGATTGTTTTGCTGAAAATGCATTTGACATGAAAGAGCAGATTTTCAGGAGGCCACTAAATTTATGACTCTAGAATATCAGGTGATAGCAGACTTCTGATGCTGAGCACAAAGTAAATGCAGTGTGGGGTATAAATTCATCTTGGCAATAGTGCTAAACTGGTGCTGCCCCATCAATTGCTTGCTATGTGTCTTGGTTCCTTTCCAGTTCTATTTAAGTTAATGGCAGGCAGCATAACTGGCAGTTGTTATAATCCTGTCTTTGTTATCTTATTACCCTGAATTAATATAGACTGTGGGATTTTACTTGCAGTCACCTTGATTTTTTCCTGATATTCTAGATTAATTTGCTGAAAATGCAAGGCAAAAAGAATGGTGCAGATTAGGACAGGTTGAAGCTATTTATTTATCTCTAAGAGTCCAGGATGGGGGTGTAAAGCTTAACATTTGATAGAGCAAAGATGGCAGAAGTTTGGACAGATCTGCGTATTTCAAAGGTGGAGAATGGGAGGCAATTAAGAAGAGCAGTTGGCCAGAAACTGAAAGTGATAAAGGCAGGGTAAAGGTTTTCAGTACTTGTAAGGCTGAAGTAGAGACAGAGGCAAGTAGAGGTTGAAAGCAAATTGAACAAGATTGCTCATGTGCTTGTGAGGAAACAATTAAATAAGGAAAAATCAGTTGAATCATGTAGGAGCATATCATGAAGTGATATTGGAGGAGATGGCATTGTTTAAAAAAAAACTTGCATTTATGTAGTGCCTTTCATGACCATCAAATGTCTCAAAGAGTGTTGCAGTGAATGAATTATTTTGAAATGTGCAATCACTGTTGTGATATAGTTGACCAGACAGTGCTGTAGTGGTATTGTCACTAGACTAGGAATCCTAGGCAATGCTCTGTGGGCCCAGGTTCAAATCCACCAGGGGAGATGGTGAAATTTAAATTCAGGTAAAAAAAAAATACATTGTTGTAAAATCATATTTGTTTCACTAATGCTCTTTAGGGAAAGAAATCTACTATCAGTGTACATCAATGTGGTTGACCCGGAGGCCACTCTGTTGAAGGGAATTGTGTGATGGGCAACAAGCGTTGGCCCAGCCAGCAATGCTCACATTCCATTAATATATATATATTTTAAATGCTGTAGGTATGTCAAAGCTGACACAATCCTGCCCACCACGGGAATCGCAGCGGGGGTTGGGGGGGGGGGGATGGGGACAGACCATGCAAAAGTCTGTTGACCTCGGGTGGTGTTTTCTGGTTTTGGGGTGAACGCAGCCAAATAATCCCACACAAAGAGTCCAAAGATGTACAGGTTAGGTGGATTGGCCATGATCAATATGCAAGGTTACAGGGATAAACAGGAGAGTGGGCCTAGGTAGAATAGTCTTTTGCAGGCTCGATGGGCTGAATGGCCTCCTTCTGCACGGTAGGGATTCATTCGATTCTATAATGTCCTCTGTTCACACTCAGAGGGAGATAAGTGATCATAACACATTTGAAGGTCTAAAGGCGGATAAAGATTGAGTTAGAGCAGATGGATCAATGATTTCTTTTAACAAGGCTGTTGATTTCACATTTTGAAAGGAGTGGGTGGACCTGGTGCCTGATGTAAAGAAGGCATTAATAATACAAGCTGGAGGCAGGAACTAGAATTGAGTAGAGAGCAGTTGAGTAGGTAATGGGAGTGAAAATGATTTGGGACTGGAATAGATAGGAGTGGTAGAGGAGAAAACTATGGCTTGATGGTGTGAAGAGATGCCAGAGCCATCATGATAAATGACGGCGATCTTCGAGACAGATGGAAACTCAAGTTTTCACTATAATTTATTTTCCTTCTTTGATACAAATTCTAGTAGATATTCTGGTGCATCTCAACATTTCCTTCAGATGGTATTGAAGTATTGTTTCACAAAATTAAAGAATACCCATCAACAGATTACTTAAAATATTATACAAGGAGAACTTTAGGAAAAAAAATACATTTTATTCACTATTGTATAATATTTGTTAAAGACACAATCTGTATTACATATCAGATGTCCAGTGAGCACCATAAATTGGTGGATAGTTGTGAATAACTGGATACACTCCTCAAAAATGTAACATATTGCTGGCTTAAGCAATCCATCATTATGAATTTTTCCATTATCTATTCATCACAATAGACATGTTTTTTAATTTATTCTTTCATAGGGTGTGGGCGGCATTGGCTGGGCCAGCATTTATTACCTATCCCTAACTCTCCTTGGAAACTGAACCGCTGCAGTCAATGTGGTGTAAGGACTTCAATAATGCTGTTAGAAAGGAACTCCAACATTTTGATCTAGTGACAGTGAAGGAGCGGCTTACAGTACTGAATATTCCCGATTGAAAATTCATGATCTTTCTGAATGGGATGAGTTTAGTAAATGTCCCTTCGGCAGCAGCAAATCATTTTCTTGAAGTCGATTCTCAGTTTTTGTCCCTAAGTGTCTTAAGTTACAGGCAGCTTTTCTCATGTTATTAAAATACAATATATCGCCTCATATAAAATATGATGACTTTGTATTTTAAGAAGGTTTATATAGATGGAAGGAGAAAGATATTTCAGTATATAGGGCTTATACATCAGTAGAGGTGGTGAGAAATTCACAGAAAACTTGAGTTAGGCATTTTGTGGAAGTGGTTTAATCTTACTTGCCCACTTAGTATTGATTAAGAGAAGAATTAAGCCAGTAAACTCAATGGAGAAAGTTTTATTAACCTGCTTAAAAGTAAATGTTATCACAGATTACAGCCAATGCGCTAAAACATAAATATTACTGCCAATTGCAAGCTATACGTGAACACATAAATCTCACAGCCAATTACAAGCAAGGTTTAACATATGTAAATATACACAGTACAACCTCCATATCTTGGTGTAAAGAGTTTCTCCTATCACTGGCACTGGCATCCAGAATCACCCCAAGAGCTCTGCCTGATTGGTCTGCTTTACTTTCTTGCATTAAATTTGAATATATGTTTTGAACAATTGCCGCTTTCCTTCAATTTTAAGTTAATATTATTTAACTTGGGTCTGGAGGTATGATGTTCTCCAAGAAAGATACAGTTGATCACTTTGCAATTGATTCAAATTCTTCAAAGTCCTTTTCAAACATTCTTTGGAACAATTATCAATCCAACAGACATTTTAAATAAGTCACAAATTTTTCTTACTGTACTGCTTCGAGGTCAATGGGCATCACAATGTACATAAGTAATATATGTTCCTTTAATAGAAGTGTTAAGTGTGGAAAAATGTATTGATATTGTTCCTATTATTCAGGAAAATTCCTTTCTAACAATAGAAAATATGATTTCAAATTTTTATCTCGTCAAAAATAATTTATCATTTTGCTTCATTCAACTAAACCTGGTCAAAAAATTAAACTTAAAGATCCTCAACCTCCACAGGGTGGCAGTCAGAGTTGGATTGCCACTATACTTCCACTTCCTTACCTTAAAACCTTCTTCAATCCTGTTTTGTGCGACCTTTTGACTCAGACCCAGTTGGCCAGAGGGTGGGGGAGGGGATTGGCTACTGGGGGCAGGGGGTGTCAGCCTTTTGGAGGATGACAGCCAGTCAGAGGATAAGGAGGTGTCAGTCAGTTGGCAGGTGAGGGAATGCTGGTCAGTCGGGTGGGGGGGCGGGGGGGAGGGAGGGGTGGCGGTGGTTGTCAGGTCAGGTTAGGCCGGGGTGGCAGGAGTCCCTCGGGGGTTCAGGAAGGTGGGGGATGCCCCTTTGGGGGCAAGAGAGGGTGGAAGAGAATATATCCAGGCTGCATGGGGTCCTTGATTGTGCTGGCTGCTTTTCCAAAGCAGCGGGTTGTGCAGATGGAATCAATGGGTGGGAGGCTGGCTTGAGTGATGGAGTGGGCTACGTTCACAACCCTTTGTAGTTTCTTGCGGTCTTGGTCAGAGTAGGAGCCACATCAAGCTGTGATACACCCGGATAGGATGTTTTCAATAGTGCATCTGTAAAAATAGATGAGAGTCATAGTGGGCATGCCTAATTTTCTTAGCTTTCTGAGAAAGCAGAGGCATTGGTATAGTTTCCTAACTATAGCGTTGACATGGAAGGTCTAGGATAGATTGTTGGTGATCCAAACTCCGAGAAACTTGAAGCTACAGACCATTTCCATTTCATCACTGTTGATGTAGACAGAGGTTAAAGGACAACAAGCAGAAAGCTGGATTAAACAGGTCATTTTCAGGTTGGCAGGCAGTGACCAGTGGAGTTCCACAAGAATCGGTGCTGAGGCCTCGACAGTTTACAATATGTTTTAATGATTTAGATGCAGAAATCAATTATAATGCATCCAAGTTTGTTAATGATACAAAAATAAGTGGGAAAGTAAATTGTGAAATGGATATAAAGAGTCTGCAAAAGGAGATAGACCAATTACATGAGTGGACAAGGTAGATTGAGTATAATGTGGTAAAATGAGAGGTTAGGTCGTAAGAATAGGAAAAATATACTTTTTTAAAAGGTGAGAAACTATTAAATGTGCTGAATTTTATGGAGAGTTGTGACACTAGTTGATAGGTTGTGTGTGATGGGGGAGGCCAGTCTAGAAGCTACAAACAAATTTAATGATCATCAGGCAGTTAATTGATTAAGGCTGTGGCTTCTGCCTCCATGTGCAGGGATGTCACACCTTCTGGGGTGGTGCCACTGCTGAGAGAGCAGGCAGTCCCAAAGAGGAGCCATGGAGTAGGTTGGACTGGAAGCTAAGTGGGCCAGCCTTGCCAGGAAAGGTTGTGACCTGAAATATTGGCTGGAATTTTCTGACCATTCCCGGCAGCAGGATCTTCTGGTCCTGCCAATGTCAAATCATAACCGTGTGTTTCCTGGTGACAGGGAGTGCAAACAAAGGAAAACCCCATTGACAGCGGCGGGACCAGAAGATCCCGCCACCAGCCAATGACGGGCCACCTATACCGTTGCGAAACACATCTTTGTGGGTGCGGAAAATCTGGACAATCTTTCTCTTTCCTGATTTCCACAGCCTGGATAAGATGTTCTGTCAGACAGTCAGTATAGACACAATGGGCTGAATGGCCTCCTTCTGCACTGTGTGGATTCAATGGATTTTTGGTACTTCGTGGATCTTTAAAAATGGCAGGTTGCACACAGATGCGGATGTCCCGATACATCTCATCCTGATTCCCGATACATCTCATTTTTGTCGGCAGGGTGAAGAAGACAGGATGAGATTCACGCTGGAGGGGAACACAAACTCAGCAGGACCATCTGAACTGAGTACTGAGATCAAACAAGACCCCATTTTGACTATTTTCAATTGCTACCAAAGTCAGTATTCTTCATCTTTTGATGCCATTTTTTGAACAAATATTGCAATGCTGCCAAAAGGTGTTTGTCTCTGATGAGTAAACACATCAATGCTCCTTGCAATCTCATCATACCATGCAAAATCTACTTATCCAGGGTTGGGTGCAAGGGGCAGCTAAATTTAACTACATGTGATTTTGTAATGCAGATAAACTCACAAGACATTTGACTGAAACTCTACCAGCTCTTTCTGCACAAGATCTTTTCAACTATTTGATGGGCTGAAACTTTTATAGCATCAATTTGGGCTAAATATGAATTTGGTTCTAAAGGCAGAAGGACAGTGCACAAAGCCAATGTGCTATCCACTGCATCAGTTACATGATGTATTGCACAAGAATTTAAAATACTCATGTACTTTAATGTACATTTTGGATTGCATAGCCTATCCAAGGTTAAATGTACAAGCCAATCTTTCCAACTAATTGCATATATAATTTGCACTGTAATTAATTTGGCCCCAGTATAAGTCCCAAAGAATTAAAGGGGATTGAAATTGAGTTACAAATCACGGTTCGGTCTCCATACATCGAAGTATTTGTTTCTAATGTACAACCGTTTTGTTTTGGTTCATTCAGAAATATCAGTCATTTGTGTGACATTGGCAGATCAGACATTTAGCTGTTGGCAAGGTTTGATTTGTTGGATTGTTCCTGTTCACTTCAGAGTGGTGACAAATGATTCTGAACAAAATAATCAGTTTGCCCGTTCTCCTCCTGTACCTCTTAACCTGCTTATCAGTCCTTCCTGCGTGCCTTTGCTTTCAAACCCATCATAAGTTAAATGCTACTCCCCGGCGATGACAAATGTTCAGCATCAAATATCTAGTGTAAGGGACAAATTGAACTTCTCTGCAGGTTTATCCGCGAGGTTCATAGAATCATAGAAATCCTACAGTGCAGAAGGAGGCCATTCAGCCCATCGAGTCTGCACCGACCACAATCCCACCCAGGCCCTACCTATCCCCACATATTTACCCGCTAATCCCTCTAACCTACACATCCCAGGACTCTAAGGGGCAATTTTTAACCTGGCCAATCAACCTAACCTGCACATCTTTGGACTGTGGGAGGAAACCGGAGCACCCGGAGGAAACCCACGCAGACACGAGGAGAATGTGCAAACTCCACACAGACAGTGACCCGAGCCGGGAATCGAACCCGGGACCCTGGAGCTGTGAAGCAGCAGTGCTAACCACTGTGCTACCGTGCCGCCCCAGGTTAGATGCGAAGGCTCTTAAACAATTAACCCCATTCATTTCAGGCCAACCGGCTGCTGATGCGATGTTAGATGTCAGTAAAGCAGTCATTTTGAAAACATCACTTCCAACACATTGTTTTTTGTTGGTGCAAATTTGCACCTGATAGTGCAATTTTAAAGGACCACAAATCCTTTGTTTCTTCTCTGAGCTCCACCTGACATGTCAGTTTAATATCCTACCCTCTACTACTTCCTGCCACAATTATCTGATTCAACACTTTTGTCTCCATCTGGAGACTCCACGTTGATCTCTTTTAAACCAGTATGGATTTAAGAAGCAGGCTTGTTTGCTTTTTTTATCTGCAATCTACAGTGCCATTGCTGGGGATAGTACTTCTAACTTTGGGTTTAGAAATTCCCTTTGTATTGGAAGATACAATCATGCATAGATGCACTCTGGAGAGAGGAGTTGATTTATTTTTACTTTCTGATATGTTTTGAACCTTCCTAAAGCATCTGAAATTTTAAAGAATTTATCACGCTGAAACAGGCTACTCAACTCAGCTGGTATGTACCAGTGCTCATGGTCCACACAGATTTTTATCCATTCTATGTTATCCCTTTTGCATAGCCATATATTTCTTTCTCCCTCTAATACTTTCCCTTAAAGGCATTCATGCTATTTACCACAACTACTCTACATAGTCACTAATTCCATATTCAAACCATTGTCTGGGAAATTAAACTTCTCCTGAATACCTGCAGTCTTGGATTTCCCCACCAGTGGAAATATCTTCATTATGTCTACCCTGTCTAGCAGCTTCATAATTATAATGATCTCTTTACGTCACCCTTAAGGCTTCTTTCGTCTAGAGAGAAGAGCCCCAGCCTCTTCAATATTTCCTGAAATGAGTGTTACAGGCAAGGGAGGGGAGGTAAACTGTAACCCCTAATTTGTCTTCCCTTATTGTACATAATTAGTATGGTGATTTTGGAAAGATAAATATGTGTTTCTCCAAGCCTCTTTAGCATGCAGCCACTTTAAAGAACTAGGAGCAGACTTTCATGGGTTTAAATAGAGAGGATTATTTATTCATAAACTCAGCATGAGTGCAAACGCTATGACTGTAACATTCTAACCATTCACTCGGGCAACATTTTTCCATCCCACTGGACACCCAGATTCTCCGACTGCTGCAGCGGGAGCATGGCGTGAATGGCTTGTAAGAGTGTGACCTATGTCAATCACTCAACTCATGCAAACATGCACTCAAGAAAAAATACAGTTCAAGAGAAGTTGCAAATAAAAGAGAAGTTCATAGTTCACGTGCCTTGCTCATCGTAGGAAATTGGTTTTTGAGCATCAGTGAACAAGGAAGTATTTTTCCATTCTTGAATCGTAGTTTAGATGAGTACAGGCAGCTGCCCTCGGCTCTCAGTATTATTGTGGGATTTCCCAGAACCGATGAATGTTCAGCAGATCATGAAGTTGGGCTATTATCTCTCTCATATCAGGAGGTGCAATTTCTTTACAGGTGGACTTAGCTTTAGGAATCAAGTTGGGAGGCTTTTAAAGACTGTGCAGCCTCCAGGTTCTTAAAAGGCAAAATATGCCTTTTCTGCAGCTACTGTCTTTTGGTGTTTTTCTGCAGACTTCCCAGGTCTCTCTCTGGCTCTTTAGATAAGTAAGAAGTTTAACAACACCAGGTTAAAGTCCAACAGGTTTATTTGGTAGCAAAAGCCACACAAGCTTTCGGAGCTGCAAGCCCCTTCTTCAGGTGAGTGGGAATTCTGTTCACAAACGGAGCTTATAAAGACACAAACTCAATTTACATGAATCATGGTTGGAATGCGAATACTTACAACTAATCAAGTCTTTAAGAAACAAAACAACATGAGTGGAGAGAGCATCAAGACAGGCTAAAAAGATGTGTATTGTCTCCAGACAAGACAGCCAGTGAAACTCTGTGGGGGTTACAAATAGTGGGACATGAACCCAATATCCCGGTTGAGGCCGTCCTCGTGTGTGCGGAACTTGGCTATCAGTTTCTGCTCAGCGACTCTGCGCCGTCGTGTGTCGCGAAGGCCGCCTTGGAGAACGCTTAACCGAATATCAGAGGCCGAATGCCCGTGACCGCTGAAGTGCTCCCCAACAGGAAGAGAACAGTCTTGCCTGGTGATTGTCGAGCGGTGTTCATTCATCCGTTGTCGCAGCGTCTGCATAGTTTCCCCAATGTACCATGCCTCGGGACATCTTTTCTTGCAGCGTATCAGGTAGACAACGTTGGCCGAGTTGCAAGAGTATGTACCGTGTACCTGGTGGATGGTGTTCTCACGTGAGATGATGGCATCTGTGTCGATGATCCGGCACATCTTGCAGAGGTTGCTGTGGCAGCGTTGTGTGGTGTCATGGTCACTGTTCTCCTGAAGGCTGGGTAGTTTGCTGCGGACAATGGTCTGTTTGAGGTTGTGTGGTTGTTTGAAGGCAAGAAGTGGGGGTGTGGGGATGGCCTTGGCGAGATGTTCGTCTTCATCAATGACATGTTGAAGGCTCCGGAGGAGATGCCGTAGCTTCTCCACTCTGGGGAAGTACTGGACAACGAAGGGTACTCTGTCCACTGTGTCCCGTGTTTGTCTTCTGAGGAGGTCGGTGCGGTTTTTCGCTGTGGCGCGTTGGAACTGTTGATCAATGAGTCGAGTGCCATATCCTGTTCTTATGAGGACAGAATATGGCGCTCGACTTATTGATCAACAGTTCCAACGCGCCACAGCAAAAAACCGCACCGACCTCCTCAGAAGACAAACACGGGACACAGTGGACAGAGTACCCTTCGTTGTACAGTACTTCCCCGGAGCGGAGAAGCTACGGCATCTCCTCCGGAGCCTTCAACATGTCATTGATGAAGACGAACATCTCGCCAAGGCCATCCCCACACCCCCACTTCTTGCCTTTAAACAACCGCACAACCTCAAACAGACCATTGTCCGCAGCAAATTACCCAGTCTTCAGGAGAACAGTGACCATGACACCACACAACCCTGCCACAGCAACCTCTGCAAGACGTGCCGGATCATCGACACAGATGCCATCATCTCACGTGAGAACACCATCCACCAGGTACACGGTACATACTCTTGCAACTCGGCCAACGTTGTCTACCTGATACGCTGCATGAAAGGATGTCCCGAGGCATGGTACATTGGGGAAACTGCAGACGCTGCGACAACGGATGAATGAACACCGCTCGACAATCACCAGGCAAGACTGTTCTCTTCCTGTTGGGGAGCACTTCAGCGGTCATGGGCATTCGGCCTCTGATATTCGGGTAAGCATTCTCCAAGGCGGCCTTCGCGACACACGACGGCGCAGAGTCGCTGAGCAGAAACTGATAGCCAAGTTCCGCACACACGAGGACGGCCTCAACCGGGATATTGGGTTCATGTCCCACTATTTGTAACCCCCACAGAGTTTCACTGGCTGTCTTGTCTGGAGACAATACACATATTTTTAGCCTGTCTTGATGCTCTCTCCACTCACGTTGTTTTGTTTCTTAAAGACTTGATTAGTTGTAAGTATTCGCATTCCAACCATTATTCATGTAAATTGAGTTTGTGTCTTTATATGCTCTGTTTGTGAACAGAATTCCCACTCACCTGAAGAAGGGGCTTGCAGCTCCGAAAGCTTGTGTGCCTTTTGCTACCAAATAAACCTGTTGGACTTTAACCTGGTGTTGTTAAACTTCTTACTGTGTTTACCCCAGTCCAACGCCGGCATCTCCACATCTTTAGATAAGAGCAATCATCTCAAAAACAGAAAATGCTGGAAAATCTCAGCAGGTCTGACAGCATTTGTGGAGAGTGAATAGAACCAGGATGACCCTTTGTCAGGACTGAAGACAAGGAAAATGGGACAAGATTTATACTGTGAGGATGAAGGGGATGGTAATTGATAGACATGGCATAAACAAAAATACAAATGAAATGTAAATAGTGATGATAAAGGCTGTTATGGCCCATTAAGAGATTGGAATATGTAAATGGCAGAACAAAGCTGGTTTTGATCACATGACCAAGACTGCCATCATCCAACCAAAATGGTTTGGAAGTCCAAAATCCTCACTGCACAATAGCAGATTGATGATAATTTTTCACACTTAACTTGTGGATAACCGGTCTCATCATCTGTTTTTTGATAAATTGCAAACTTGGAGACATGCAGTCCAGAGGTACAGAGGTACTGGAGTAAACGTCAAACAATGGCAGGTGTGAGTTCCACAGAGGGGTGCTGTCTGGGCGTGTCCATTCAAGGGGAGGCCCCACCCAGATTTATTTAAATAGAACTTTCTGGAAACTTGACACTGTGTGTTGAAAAAGGAAAGGTCACCTGATTTTTGGCAGCTATCTTAGCTACCTTGTGTGTGTTCATTTTAAAACATAAAAGACAGTTCCAGAAGCTTCCACAGGAACACAATCCTTGTTTGAAGTTACGAATAGCACATGCCTTCACTGGGCATGGAAGTAGACATTTTTATTAAGTATTCCAACTCTACAACCTTGAAGAAACATACAGTGCATAATTCGGTTAATATTTTCTAATTTCTTATGCACACATGAATGTAATTTGAGCTTTTGCTTTCAATTTAAGCCTTTGACATTCTGATAATGCATCACTGAGCACACGGTTGAATGACATTAACATATATATCATTCCAGTTAATCTCTTATTCATCCAAAAAGACCAATTGTGATCTTTCATTAGGAAGTAATTCATTATTTCTTTCTATCTCAAAGAAATTCTTGTGTTAGTGATGTATGTTAAGTCTGAGCTATGGTTTAAATTTTGGTTGTGCCCTTTTGGGACAACTGCCTTAGTAGTCGGTAGTCAAATTATTCACAATCTCTAAATTGTTGCAAGAACTCACAAACAGGCAGTCTAATGCTTTGTGCTGATTCACAAAAATTACCTATCTTTTAAAAGTTGTCTCCTACAGTCCTTGGCCAGAATTCTCCAACCTCATCCTGGGATTCTCCGCTCCCACTGCAGTGAATGGAGATTTGGCTGAGCGCCAAATTCTCATTTCTTGCTGGCAATGGTTGTTAGGTGTATGAGACAGGAGAATTCCAGTCTATATCTCCTTCATGTTGTATGGTATCTTTTCCTACATGAAATTGGATAGTCCCCAAAATCGAGCACAGGGATCATGATGAGTGATTACCCTGCACCCTTTCAAAGTTTGTGGTGCCTGCTAATGGTTGTGACGTATAACCCAATGCTGGACATGCTGCTGATTGTCTGCATACATTAGACTGGAAGACTGAATGGATAAAAATGTGTCCGGGACAAGCATTTTCCATGTTGAATGTACCGTAATGTGCATGATAATGAGGTGAAGTAACAATGTAAATGATTGGTGTGGACATTGGCAGGTTTTAAGGATATGAATGCAAATACAAAGAAAGAGCCGTGAGGTCTTCCCTGCTGTTTTGAGGAATGCTATGGGAAGCAGGAAAAAGAAAGATTGGACCAGATTTTCCATGCCCACCGTGGTGTGTTTCCCAGCAGCGGAGGTGGCTCACCATTTGCCAGTGGCGGGATCTTCTGGTCCTGCCGCTGTCAATGGGGTTTCCCATTGTTTGTAGCCCTTGCCGCTGGTTAACATGCGGCAGGGGTTCATCATCGGCAGGGCCGGAAGATCCCACCAGTGGAATGGCTGGAAAATTCCAACCATTGTTAATGAGGATCCTGCAAGGCACTGAAAAATAGTGGAGATAGAAAATTGTCTTCTGATTAATGGAGGAAGACTAAGAAAGACATTTACTTGTCATTTTCCAAGTGACCCATCTGTCAGAAGAGCTTGCTCTATTTTGTGCCAGTTATCCTGAAACATATCAGCATTGACTGTCAGGCAATTTGGCTTCTTTTTGGCAACTATTCCACCCACTCCTTGCACCCCCTCTCACTGACTTTTAACTTACAGCCTTACATTTTACACAGAAATTAGGGAGACTAAGTTAGATAGCCCCCAAAATCGGGCACAGGGATTATGTTTGCATCCCAGTGAATAGTCCTTTTCTGGTCTTGAGCCAGAGATAATGATGTTACAACTTAATTGATTAAAAGCCTGTATTTACTTCCCAGCACTTAGTTCAAGCAGTAATTCAAGATGCAGGCATCTTAGTCGGAGAATCATGCAGTACAGAAGAGCACCTTTGGTCCACTGGTCTGTATCTACAAAACTACTGTAAATCTACACTAATCCCACTTCTCAGCACTTGGCCCATAGCCTTGAATGTTATAGCGTTTCAAGTGCTCACATACTTTTGAAGTTTTCTGCCTCTCTTACTCTTGCAGGCAGTGCATTCCAGACTTCTACCACCTTCTGGGTGAAAAAATGTTTCCTCAGATCCCCTCTAAATCTCCAGGCAGTTGTTAGGATATTTTCTTTCCAAATTTCAAATATAACCATTTGGGCAATCTTATAAGGCACTATTCTTACACCCACAGTGGGCATGAGGATTTCCTTCCCGCTGGTCGCTTCGTCAATCTACACCTCAATTGCTGCATCAGAGAATTTGGGGCCCTGGTCATAATCATCTTGACTGCTGCTGTGCCGTCCCACAGCCTGAAATCTACCATTGTAAAAAGCGCATCATTTTAGATAACAGAGTTCATGGGATCTATTTCGACCACAGCAAATGTCTTACTGTTGTTCATTACGGAATCTTGGAGACTAAGTTAGATAGCCCCCAAAATCGGGCACAGGGATTATGATGAGTGATTACCCTGCACCCATTCAAAGTTATCCAGGCCACAAAAATCTTTGTGCTGCCTGCTAATGATTGTGACATCTCGCCCAATGCTGGACATGCTGCTGATTGTCTGCATGTATTCGACTGGAAGACCCAAATTTGTGTTAGGCTAGCATCACTTAAAGAGACCCTGCAGTACTGAAAGCTGGACTGCACCTCTTGAAGGTGAAGTGCAATTTGACTGAAGCCAGACCTGAAAGGGTTTAAAGAGTTCATAAACAAAAAGATGATGTTTCAAAAGGCTAGAAAGCATACTTTAGCATTCTCTGATGTAGCACTGAGGACTTTGATGCAGCAACTGGACAGAAATACAGAGATGCTCTTCCCTCTGTTGGTTAGAATGACTTTCAGACTTTTGCTGGGTAAGTAGGCAGTTGGTAGCTGCAGTGGTCAGGGAGGACCTGGATGCAGTGAAAGAACATAGGAAAATAGTAATTAGGAGCAGAAGTAGGCAAATTCAGCCCTTTGAGCCTTTTCCACCATTCAATCAAATCATGGCTGAGCTCTTCCTGGTCTCAAATCCACCTCCCCATCAGTTCCCCACTTCCCTCTTTCCTTTTTTTTCATTAGAAATATATCTATCTCCCTCTTGAAACCATTCAATGATTCAGACTCCACTGCACTGTAGGGTAGGGAGTTCCACAAATTTACCACCCACTGCGAGAAGTAGTTCCTCCTCATCTCAGTTTTAAATCTCCCAACTCTCAACCTATACCTAAGACCTCTTGTTCTAGATTGCTCCATAAAAGGAAACATTTGGTCTACATTACTTTATCAATCCCTTTTAAAATTATATATACACTGCATCCAGGTCCTCCCTGATCACTGCAGCTACCAGATCCCTTCTCATCCTTCTAAACTCCAGCGAGTACAATCTCTCCTCATACCCTTCATCCCCGGAATCAATCTGGTGAACTTCCTCTAAAGCGCCTCCAATGCCACCACATCCTTCCTCAAATAAGGAGACCAAAACTGGACACAATACTCCAGATGTGGTCTCACCAACACCCCATACAATTGCAGCAACACTTGTTTACTTTTATAAATAAATGCCAACATCCCATTTGCCTTTTTTATTACGTACTGCAACTGCATACCAACTTTCTGCGATGCATGAACATATTCCAGATCCTTCTGCCTGGATGCATTTTGAATCTGCTTTCCACTTGGGTAATAATTTGCCTTTCTATTTTGTCTGCCAAAATGGATAACCTCATACTTGTCCACATTAAATTCCATCTGCCAAATTTTGGCTCCTTCTCCTTACCTATCTATATCCATCTGTAGTATCTTTATATCTTCTTTACTGCCTGCTTTCCCACCTATTTTAGTATCATCCACAAATTTTGCTATTTAACACTCTGTTCCTGTTTGAAGATCATTTATATAGATTGTAAACAGTTGGGGTCCGAGGACTGACCCCTAGTTACATTTCGCCAGCCAGAGAAGGACCCATTTATCCCGACGCTCTGCTTTCTGTCAGTTAGCCAATCCTCAATCCAATCTAGTACTTTATTCCCAATCACCTGCGATCTCACCTTTTTGGATCAGTCTTTTATGTGGCACCTTGTCAATCGCCTTCCAGAAGTCTATGCATACCACATCCATAGGTTCCCCACTATCTACCTTGCTGATTATGTCCTCAAAGAGCAAAGGATGAAGTTTAATGACCTCACACAACTGGTCAAGTTGAGTGAATGCTCCTTCACAAGTTATATCCGGCCTCACACACTGCTCCATTCACCAAAGCCCCTTCACATATCTACCAATAATCTCAGTCAACAATGATTCATGGCTTTACCACTCAAAGCTCATCGCATTCATAGCTTCATAACTCACTTTGCACGACTGGAAACTGCACACTGAGATCTCACAGCTTAAACCACACAGTCAGCTTTTCAACTGTGGAAGGCACATCGGATAAAAACAATGGACGAGATTCTCTGGGCTCCCAGCTGCATGTTTCTCAGCAGCGAGAGATGGCGCACCTTCCGCTAGTGGCAGGATTCTCTGGTCCTGCCACTGTCGATGGGATTTCCCATTGAGGCCACCCCAGACCGTTGGGAAACCCTCGGGCTGGAGTATGCTGCCGATGGGACCAGGGAATCCCACTGGCATGAACGGTTGGTGAATCCCTGCCATTGTACCACACTCACTGACGTACTTCCCCTTCTTTTGCAGGACAAGATGGACCATAATGGGCAGCAGCAGCTAACTGATCGGGGTCAGATGCATGCTGAGCCTCATGGAATGGACAATGTTGGAGCATCTGCCACTGAAGCCCTGGCCACGAACATGACTTAGAAGCCCCAGGATGAAAGTATGTTCCAAATGCACTGTCTCACTTTAATGGAATTTTGTTGGGAGTTACAATCTGCAGAAAATGTTACCATGCAGCTCTTGCTGCCCCCTCCCACACTCCCCTCACCTCAACCCCACCTTTTATGCCTTTACATATACAAGAACTGTGTTTTGGCCAGTCAGTGTTGCAGGAGACTATATTAAGATGATGACCGGGGTCTGGGTGTCTTTGATAGAAGAGAGCTGGATAGCATGCTATTGCCAACAAGTGGACATTTATTGGCTATTTACAGAAAAAAACTTGAGCAGAACTCAATTAGAACCTTCTCCCTTCAGCTTCCAGTTACATGTGATTGGGCAACATCTGACACCATTGATGATGCCCTCTAGTTATGAGCAGCATAGCTATTAACCCTTTATATCACAGAGACTGAGGAGGAAGATACACTATCAATGGGCAAAATCTTCTAGAGTTGATGAAGCTCTTAGCTGCTAGCTGGCGAGCCAGTAAGAACCAAATGTCATGTCTTTGAGGGAAGGCCTGCCACATCTTGTGCCAAATAAGCATTTAACAGGACAGCAGCAGGCCCACCCTTGGGATCAAGGGCCCCAGCATTGCAAATCCTACCCACCTAGAGCTGCCAGCCAACCAGAGGCTGGTAACTTTTCTGTACTCAGCAGTGCCACTGAGGGATTAGTGGCTGCTGCCAGTATGGCATCCACTTGAGACCTTGGCTTGAGGAGGGACCCAGGCACAGGTGAGTCATGGTGTGAGAGGGCCACAGGGTTGGAGTCAGAGAAAGGGGTGTGGAGGGGGTTTGACATAAAGGCCAGGGATGTAATTTTCAGCAGAACCTCCACCCTTTCCAATCCTGGGTTGCTCAAACAGAAACTACATTCCCTTGAAGGTTAGGGGGATTAGCAAGGTAAATAATTGGAGTTACGGAGCTGGGGCCTGCGTAAGATGCCCTGTTGGAGAGTTGGTGCAGATTCGATAGGCCAAATGATCACCTTCTGCACAGTAGGGATTCTGTGAATGAGGCTTTTATCATACGGTATTGGTCATGTGTGGTTTGATTGTGCAGGGGAGTCAGTGGCCAGGTTTCGAGCAGATAACCCTTGTTGCTGGGCAGCCACCCTTTACCTGGATGAGGTGTACACCTTCCTCACATCATGCTGTTCTCCTCAACAAGATGACATTCAGTGCAGGAATTGGGCTGAAATGCTGGAGATACCATTTTCCTACTGAACCAGCACCCAAAGGCAAAATGAAGTTTTGTACCCTTATGTGTCTAACAATGTCTATTTATTCTATTTCTATTTGTTTTATATTGAATATGAAAAATTCATGAGATTCACAGTTGTGTTATTTATGTAAAAATGATACAGTCTGCAATTTTTTCTGAATATCTGAGTAATGAAGGGACTCTATTTGCATTCTTAATTTTATTTTAGCAAACAGAAGAAGTAGAATTAGTTTTATTCAAATACTGTTGGAACAATGGATTGGCACAAAATGAATTAACCATGACTGCTTGCAGGATAGCAGGCAGTCAACAGCTGGGCTTGGTCACACAACAACTGCACATTTAGTGAAAGTAAAAGTTAAATTTCTGTACAAGCCTTCACAGAAGAATGTTATCCGCAAAACCATGTGTTTGCAGTCCATTGAATCCTATGCCATGCTGAAGCCCAGTAATGCAGCTCTCTTTCCTGAAATGCAGTGCTTCTGTCACCTCTTAGATGCAGCAATGGACAGTAAAATTGGAGATGTTAGCTATGTTACCTGTTGTAACTGTGGAAAATTCACGCATGAAAAAAACTCAAGGCCACAGTCACCTTCATCCCCTTTTGACAGTGGAGTCCTCATCTTGCTGTGGGCAGCAACACTGGTTCCAAGAGATGGTATATAATTCTGTGAAGCCCCCCCCCACCTTGGTGAATCACAACTGCTGAATGCTGCTCCTGGCTCAGGTGCAGGTTGGAAAAGTTTGTCTGGAAAATCCTGGGTGGTGAGAGCTTTTCTCCCTTTCCCTCTCCTCCATCTGATGCATCCCAAGGATCCTGCTTCTATAATCCCCATGACTGAGACCAAGTGGTGTTCTCAGAACACATGTTGTGTATCTGGACTTTCTCAAAGCGTTTGACATGGTCCCACGCAAGAGATTAGTGAACAAAATTAAAGTTCATGTATTGGGGGTAATGTAGTGACGTGGATAGAGAACTGGTTGACAGAAAAGAAGCAGAGAGTGGGAATAAATGGGTGCTTTTCAGTGTGGCAGGCAGTGACTAATGGGGTTCAGTGCTGGGACCCCAGCTATTCACAATATACATTAATGATTTGGGCGAAGAAATTGAATGGAATATCTTCAAATTTGCGAATGACACTAAGCTGGGTGGCAGTGTGTGTTGTGAGAAAGATTCAAAGAGACTGCAGGGAAGGTAAATACTTGGCAAATGCAATATAATGTGGATAAATGTGAGGTTATCCACTTTAGTGGCAAAAACAGGAAGGAAGATTATTTTCTGAATGGTGGCAGTTTAGGAAAAGGGAAGTCCAATGTGTCCTGGATGTCATGGTGGAACAGTCATAGAATCATAGAATCCCTACAGTGCAGAAGGAGGCCATTCAGCCATCGAGTCTGCACTGACAACAATCCCACCTAGGCCCGATGCCTGTAACCTCACATATTTACCCCACTAATCCCTCTAACCTACACATCCTGGGACACTAAGGAGCAATTTAGCATGGGCAATGCACCTAACCCACGCATCTTTGGACTGTGGGAGGAAACCGGAGCACCCAAGGAGACCCACGCAGACGCAGGGAGAAAATGCAACATAGACAGTGACCCAAGCCAAGAATCAAACCCAGGTCCCTGGAGCTGTGAGGCAGCAATGCTAACCACTGTGCCACTGTGCTGCCCACAAAGTCACTGAAGGTTGGCGTGCAGGTAAAGCAGGCAGTGAGGAAGGCTAATGGCATGCTGGCCTTTATAGAAAGAGGATTTGTGTATAGGAGTAAGGATGTCTTGCTGCAGTGAAACGAGGCCTTGGTGAGGTCACATCTTGAGTATTGTGTGCAGTTTTGGTATCCTAGTCTGAGCAAGGACATTCTTGCTATTGAGGAAGTCCAGCAAAGGTTCCTCAGAGTGATTCCCGACAGCAGGACTGACGTATGAAGTGAGACTGGATCGACTGGAATTTAGAAGAATGAGAGGGGATCTCATAGAAACATATAAAATCCTGATGGGTCCGGACAGACTAGATGCGGAAAGAATGTTCCTGATACTGGGAACGTCCAGAAGTAGAGGTCACAGTCTAAGAATAAGGGGTAAGGAATTCAGGACTGAGATGAGGAAGAACCTCTTCACTCAGAGAGTTGTGAACCTGTGGCATTCTCTGCCACAGAAAGCTGTTGGGGCCAGTACATTAGATATGTTCAAGAGGGAGGTGGAACTGGCTCTTGCGGCTAAAGGGATCAAGGGGTATGGAGAGAACGCAGGAGTGGGATTCTGAAAGTATATGATCAGCCATGCTCATATTGAGTGGTGGTGCAGGCTTGAAGGGCAGAATGGCCTACTCCTGCACCTATTTTTTATGTTTTTATGTACCAAAGCCATCCTTGTGTAGCATCACTCTCTGCATTACGCATCGACAATTGGCTGCTCCTCCAAGCATTGAGCACTTCCGCAAACTCAGAAAGAGCAATTACAAAGTAATAGATAACTAACCTGCAAGTTATTAATTGATGCTTTAACTAACATTGGTGGGAGGTTCTTTGTACTTTTGAACCTGGTTAACTAGAATGGCAATCCCAAAAGTGAAAGATTTTGTGTTGAACCAGTATTTGATGCTGACTGACAAAACAATTTGCCTATTCTACATATTCCTGTACAGCTTCCTTCCATCATGTTGTTGTCCTCAGCAAGATGACATTCAGTGCAGGTCTTGCAGCAATTGAGCTGAAGTGGCGGCCATTCCATTTTCCTCCTGAACCGGCACCCATAGGGCAGATCAAAGTTTTGCACCCTTGTGTGTTTCTTATGTCTATCAATTTTATTTCTATTTGTCATATATTGAATATGAAAAATTCATGAGATTCACAGTTGTGTTATTTATGTAAAGAAGATACAGATTGCAAATTTATTTATTAATATTTGAGTGAAGTGATGAAAGGACTCTATTCACATTCTTAATTTTATTTTAGCAAACAGAAGAAGCAGAGTTCATTTCATTCAAATGCTGTTGGCTCCCCAATTACTGTTAGATCTCTAAATATATTGGAAGATATTTTAAGTTATAGTTATACAGCAGCACACGGTTTCTGCCCAACTACTGAGATGCAGGGTGGTGCAGTTGGCAGTCTTGAAGGCAAGTGCACATTGCTGTGGGTCAAACCAAGGTCATCAACAAAGGAGCTTCGATCCATGTGCAGGACTTCACGCCAAGATAACTCATTCTTAATGTTCAGTGAGAATGGGTGGCAGCATCTATTACTCCTAACATTAAAAATATTGACAAATGGTATTGTGACATTCCCATCAGAGCTAATGGATTATTTAGGCGTTTCTAAAATGTGGTTTCACAGGAGGTTGAAATTATAGGTATCAACTGTGGCTCAGTGAAAGAATTCTTGTCTTTGAATCTGAAGGTGGCTTGTTGCACTCCCATTCCTGAAAACTTGACATTGAAGTGCAGTAACTGAGGGAGCGCTGCCGAGTGGGAGTTGTCAATTGAGATTTTAAACTGAGTTCCTGTCTGTCTTCTCAGGTGGGTGTAAAAGATCACGACCAGAATTCTCCGATCTGGCCCGTGGCTGGGATTCTCCAGTGCCACTGCAATGAATGGAGATTTGGCTGAGCGTCAAATTCTCCATTCCCGCTGGGAGCGATGGTGAGGCATGCGAGACCGGAGAATCCAGGCCCACGTGGCATGTTTTTTTAAGAGCAGGGAAGATCTCCCTCTTGGTATAGTCAACCATCATCTCTAAAACAGCATCACTAATTAATAAATTACCTGGGGCAGGGTTTTCCGGTCCTGCCCGCCACCAGGATTGTCCAATTTCATTGAAAGCCGATGGACTTTTTTGGTTGGTCCATGGTGGGCGCCGTCTTGATGGAGCTGAAAAGTCCCAGCCCTGGTCATTTTCACATTGCTGTTTGTGGGAACTCAATGTGTGAAAATTGACAAAAAGCAAATTACTGTGGATGTTGGAATCTGAAACCAAACTCAGCAGGTCTGGCAGCATCTGTAAAGGGTCATCTGGACTCAAAACATCAGCTCTTTTCTCTCCTTACAGATGCTGTCAGGCCTGCTGAGGTTTCCCAGCATTTTCTCTTTTGGTGTGAAAATTGACTATCCCGTTTCCGACATCAGTGACCAGACTTCAAAAATTTTCATTTTCAAAATGCATTTTGCTTTTACATGTCCCTTTCATTTTTGACTCGAAACTGCTTTATATTAACATGCAAGTGACAATTTAACTGCGGTCAGATGATATACGCAAGGAATTATCTGAAAGGGGAAATATTTAAATATGTGCAGAAGAATACATCCTGATTTTTGACATTGCATATGTAGAGTCACCTTATCATAGACAGCATCTGTAACATTGGCATTGAAAACTCAGTGACAGGGTGCACTGACATGCAGATGGGATTGTATGCAAAGGTAGTTGATACATTCAAATATCATACGACGGGTATTTCTTTGACTTGCTAGATTTTTATGCAATGTTAAAAACGTCGCTGGCTGTTTTTACTTCTTTTTCTTCCCCATACTATTTTCTCCTCTCTATTAGTAGCGCAAAGATGACTACTGCTCTTTAGTGCTTCACTCCAGGTTGTCATTCTTCACAAAGGTCACTTGGGAGAACCCTCCTGTTGTTAAAAGTGGGATCTTTTAAATTCCCTGGACAGACAGGGGCTCGATTTAATGTCTCCTTGGAAGGGAAGCACACCATCCAAAGTGCAGCATTTCCTCATTTCCAAGTTGGAATGTCAGCCATTATTTTGTGTTTAGGATACCTACAAGTCATATTATTTTATTGAATTAATTATCTTTAGTGCTACACTCAGCCACTTGCCGCATTTTTGAGGTGCCTTCTAACTTGTTCTGCAACTGCTAACTTTTCAGATGTTTCATTTGACTGACGATTAACACTGTAACCTTGTGAGTTAAGTTTTGATCGATTGAGTATTATCGGTAATTCCAAAGTCAATAGCCTCAGTGATATTGTGCTTCTCAGCAAAAAAAGACATTCATTCCAGTTTCTAAAGTTGGGTTGACATTGAAAGGATTATTGTTAAGACTCAACAGGAAATCTGCCATGAAACCAGGACAAATGAAACAGGATTTATAGCTGCACTTGGAAAAAGTCATGATGTGGAGATGCCGGCGTTGGACTGGGGTAAACACAGTAAGAAGTTTAACAACACCAGGTTAAAGTCCAACAGGTTTATTTGGTAGCAAAAGCCACACAAGCTTTCGAGGCTCTGAGCCCCTTCTTCAGGTGAGTGGGAATTCTGTTCACAAACAGAACTTATAAGACACAGACTCAATTTACATGAATAATGGTTGGAATGCGAATACTTACAACTAATCCAGTCTTTAAGAAACAAAACAATGGGAGTGGAGAGAGCATCAAGACAGGCTAAAAAGATGTGTATTGTCTCCAGACAAGACAGCCAGTGAAACTCTGCAGGTCCACGCAACTGTGGGAGTTACAAATAGTGTGACATAAATTCTGATTCTAGGATCGCATGATAAAGACTCAGGAGGAAAAAAGCAGAAATATTTATGTGAAATAGTGTGACATAAACCCAATATCCCGGTTGAGGCCGTCCTTGTGTGTGCGGAACCTGGCTATCAGTTTCTGCTCCGCGACTCTGCGCTGTCGTGTGTCGCGAAGGCCGCCTTGGAGAACGCTTACCCGAATATCAGAGGCCGAATGCCCGTGACCGCTGAAGTGCTCCCCAACAGGAAGAGAACAGTCTTGCCTGGTGATTGTCGAGCGGTGTTCATTCATCCGTTGTCGCAGCGTCTGCATAGTTTCCCCAATGTACCATGCCTCGGGACATCCTTTCTTGCAGCGTATCAGGTAGACAACGTTGGCCGAGTTGCAAGAGTATGTACCGTGTACCTGGTGGATGGTGTTCTCACGTGAGATGATGGCATCTGTGTCGATGATCCGGCACGTCTTGCAGAGGTTGCTGTGGCAGGGTTGTGTGGTGTCTTGGTCACTGTTCTCCTGAAGGCTGGGTAGTTTGCTGCGGACAATGGTCTGTTTGAGGTTGTGCGGTTGTTTGAAGGCAAGAAGTGGGGGTGTGGGGATGGCCTTGGCGAGATGTTCGTCTTCATCAATGACATGTTGAAGGCTCCGGAGGAGATGCCGTAGCTTCTCCGCTCCGGGGAAGTACTGGACAACGAAGGGTACTCTGTCCACTGTGTCCCGTGTTTGTCTTCTGAGGAGGTCGGTGCGGTTTTTCGCTGTGGCGCGTTGGAACTGTTGATCAATGAGTCTAGCGCCATATCCTGTTCTTATGAGGGCATCTTTCAGCGTCTGGAGGTGTCTGTTGCGATCCTCCTCATCCGAGCAGATCCTGTGTATACGGAGGGCTTGTCCGTAGGGGATGGCTTCTTTAACGTGTTTAGGGTGGAAGCTGGAGAAGTGGAGCATCGTGAGGTTATCCGTGGGCTTGCGGTACAGTGAGGTGCTGAGGTGACCGTCCTTAATGGAGATGCGCGTGTCCAAGAATGCAACCGATTCCGGAGAGTAGTCTATGGTGAGCCTGATGGTGGGATGGAACTTGTTGATGTCATCATAGAGTTGTTTCAGTGATTGTTCACCATGAGTCCAAAGGAAGAAAATGTCATCGATGTATCTAGTGTATAGCATCGGTTGAAGGTCCCGTGCGGTGAAGAAGTCTTGTTCGAACCTGTGCATGAAGATGTTGGCATATTGAGGTGCAAATTTGGTCCCCATGGCTGTTCCGTGTGTCTGGATGAAGAACTGGTTGTTGAAGGTGAAGATATTGTGGTCCAGGATGAAGCGGATGAGATGTAAAATTGCATCTGGAAACTGGCAGTTGTTGGCGCTGAGCACTGAGGCCGTTGCAGCAATGCCATCGTCATGGGGGATGCTGGTGTAGAGTGCTGAGACATCCATTGTGACGAGGAGCGCTCCTGGTTCAACTGCTCCATGTGTGCCGAGTTTCTGTAGGAAGTCCGTCGTGTCGCGACAAAAGCTGGGGGTTCTTTGTACAATGGGTTTCAGGATGCCCTCGACATAGCCGGAGAGGTTCTCGCACAGGGTCCCATTGCCCGATACGATGGGACGGCCGGGTGTGTTTGCCTTGTGTATCTTCGGGAGGCAGTAGAGATCTCCAACGCGGGGAGTACGTGGGATGAGAGCACGGAGGGTGTTCTGAAGGTCCGATCAAAGGTCTTGATCAGAGTGTTGAGTTGACGGGTGTGTTCTTTGGTCGGATCTGCAGGTAACTGTCTGTAGTGTTCCTCGTTGTTGAGTTGTCGGTACACTTCTTTGCAGTAATCCGTTCTGTTCAGTATGACGATGGCCCCTCCTTTGTCTGCTGGTTTGATGACAATGTTGCGGTTGGTCTTGAGAGCGTGGATGGCGTTACGTTGTGCTTGGGTGATGTTCGGGGCTGTCTTGTGAGTGCGGCTGATGAATTTGGTGTTGACGCACCTCCTGACGGCTTGGGCATACATGTCAAGTCGAGGGCAGCGGCCTTCCGGAGGAGTCCAATTCGACTCTTTCCTCTTCGGATGCACTGCGGATCTCTCTGTCGGCTGTTCCAGTTCATTGGCTGTCTCATTGTGTTCGTTGTTGGCCTCTTGGGGTTTGTGGAAGAACTCCCTCAGGAAAAAGTGGTCAGATGGGAAAAGTGAAAATAAATTGTTAAATGGAAGACTAGTGTTTTCAACACAATAATTGCTATATCTGAAATGACAAGTTTATTTAAATAGAAGAAAAAAGTTTTGCTGGCAACACTATTAGAATGACAGAAGCTGATAAGGTGAAGACTTGGGTGTTACTATTTTAAGCTGTGAGGAACAGTGTAGCATCAGAGGCAAAGGTTATAGGCCGGAATTCCCCGGTTGTTCACGCCGGCTGTGCACCCCCACCCATGGGTTTCCGCCAGCGTGGGGTGATGTCAATTGACAGCAGCAGGACCAGAGAATCCTGCCACTAGCAAATAATGTGCCACCACCTGCCGGCGGGAAACATGCGGCTGGGAGGCTGGAGAATCTCACCATAATTCTCAAAAATAAACTGAAGATAGTTGCCATTAAGAAGGTGGTGGTTCTCCCACAGGTGGTGTTAGGTAGAGATTTCATTATTTTCATGGGAGAGGCTCATTGGTCCACATTTGATTGACCATCCTACATTTTTTTCTCCCTCGAGCATGTTGCCATCACCAAGAACATCTCTAACTCCCCTCCAGTTCTGCATTCTAGAGGGATTTTTAGTTCAGAGACATCCTGGTCCATCCTTCAATCACTCCCAACACCCCTCCCTCCCACAGCATCCTTCCATTAAAAGGTAATGGAGGCAACATATTCTATCCTATCTCCTCCTTCCCTATTGTCTAGAGCCTCGAATGCTCAAACATCAGGCGAAACAGCAATTAACTTGTACTCCTTTCAGTTTACTAAACTGTATTCAATATTCACAATGCCGCCTCCCCCACATTATGGAGACCCTAAATGCAGATTGGGTGATTGCTTTAGGAACATCTCTATTTCAGTCTGCCAAAATAACCCCAAGTTTCTAATCATTTTAGTTCTCTATCCCACTCTCACATTAACCTCCCTCACCTCAACCTCTTACAATGGTCCAGTGACGTTTAACAGAAGCTCGAAGAACAGCACTTCATCTTCCGATTAGGAAGTTTACAACCTTCTGGACTCAAAACTGAGTTTGATATCACAAATGTGTGGAATAACTTGTGGGTGACTCATTGTGACTTCAAGTTAAGAAAGGTTTATCACCAACAATATAAATATGTATATACAAGCAAATGTCAGACAGAACTAAAGACACGACTACACTCTCTACTCCCCGGCTCCAATTGAAGTTCATTCTCAGCCCTGGATGTGCGTCCTTGCTCCCGATTGGCTCGGCTTCCCGGGCTGGCTGTCCATAGGATCTGAACCAATCACATGGCCCTCAGAGATTACATCTCTTAAAGGGACCATGCTACCACAATGTGACTTTTGTTATTTAGGCACTGACTGTTGATAATGACTCTGCCCTTTCTATTTACGCCTTCTCTGGACTTGTGTTCTGACTTGTCCCATTACTATTTCATATTGCCTTGCTCTTGTCAGTCTATCTCTCCTGCATTGCATTATATCTCAGACCTTCCTTTTGTTCTCCCACCCAATACCCCCTCCTCACCCACCATATCTCTGCCTCTGTGATTGCATAAAATCTGTCACATCTCAAATCTTTGCTAATTCTGGTGAAACGTAATTGACCTGAACTGGTAATATTGGGTGGAATTTTCTGAAAAAAATCAGGCGTTTAAAAAAAGAATTAGGTGCTGGCACAAAAATGAATTTTGCGCCGGGTGCCAAAGCCAGCGTATTGTTTCTGTTCTCGCTTACTGAATGCGATTCAGTTCCCGGTCAGAGCGGGTGGGAACTCAATAAATATTCAAATGGTCTCTTTGCCATTTTATTACTGGGTTTGGAGGATGATTCAATGACCTCCTGCTATGCAGCCACCACTCCAGCTGGGTCAGCACTGGACGGTTTTCACTACAAGTCTTCACAGTCATGGACCTGGGGTGTTGGATCCCAAGGATCCAGGGGACAATACCAACCCCTCAGCAAAGAGGAATATTCTTACCTCCCCCCCCCCCCCCCCCCCCAATACACTACACAGGCAGAGAGTACTGAAATAGCCTAGCTAGTATTATGGTTCAGGTCAGAAACTCCACAATGTTTATGAAGCCCACCTGGATCATAGGTTTTGCACCTTGAATTTGGCTAGGATAAGCATGATATGGTTTGCCTCATCTATGATTCAAATAATGCACTGGGAGCTTTTATCAAACAATGTTTATTTAAGAATATAGTTAACATATAGAAAGAAAATTAAGAATAACTTTTATCAATTACAAACAAAAACAAAACAATCACAATAATGATTAAATATATCTAAAATGTTCCAGTCAAGCCAAAACATTCCATAGATAAAACCTTTTAAACAAGTTCAACACAGCAGAATCTAATGCTCACGTGATACTGGAATTGAGTCCTTTGGATGAATTCTGCAGTTCTCTTGATAGGCTCAGAACAGTCTGAAGTCAGAACAGGTTCCTTGAACCCCAGGGAAAGACTCTGGTCAAGCCACCAACAGCAGATTTTCTACTCCAGGAAAGCAAGACCTTGTTTTCAGATAACCAGCAGAATTTCCAAATAAAACAGGGAGAGAGAGAAACAATTCTTTCATCTTGCTGTCGCAATGATAAATTAGTTCTGGTAATATCTTCACAGAACAAGGCAGGATCAGTAGGATAACATGTAACATGTGTGTAGTCAGGGCCATTCAGAAAGGTCAATTTATCTCTGTCCCCTTTCTTGTTCATTGGCCTTAGCTCCTCCTCTGTCAAGCAATTTGACCCCTTTGTTTGCACTTGATCTGCACCATCACCTTCTGCACACTTTTCGGCAAAGACACATGGCAGATTGCTCCTCCTGGTGTCAAAACTCATTTCGACCATGGTTCCGAAGATCGCTTTGGCAGTTACGCTGCTGCAAAAACCATCATAATTCATTCATACACTAGTAGTGTACAGTATGATTTCACTAGACATCCACATCTCTGCACACTATACAGAATCATTATGCCAGCAGTTCATTTTCGATGATGGTGCAATTTTGTCAAACAGTTTGATTCCACATTGTTGTCATTTCTTTTCATCCACATTAGTATGATACTTCCACTCCTCAAACTCCCTTTGGAGATTACACATGACCATTGATTCATCCACACTTCTCTTTGCACAGATGATGGGCAGTCTTTATTAGTCCTGCAATTTATGTTCAGGCAACTTGAACAACTCAGGAACATGTTCCAAAACAGTCAGTTTGTCCTGTAGCTGTCTCCACATCTGCTCACTTTCTTTGTTCACATTACTGTCCATTAACTGGTTCTCCTTCTCTACCTCCACCAGGTTTGTATGATCAATTGAGACTTTTGGCTGCTGCATCTCAGACCGAGTAAATATCAGCTTTTCTATCCAAACCTGTGCCAACTTGAAAAGGTCATGTTTGCAAGGAAGTTGTTTAATTGGAATATCATTTCTACATCATGTATAACCTTTCGCGTACTTCCCAGTGTATTCTCACATACTTGTCCATGTGATATTACTAACTCTTTCAGGTCAGTTCGATTTTCCTCTGGAAGGCAACTCAATAATTTATCCCACTTTTTATCCAATTATCCAATTTAATTTGAAGAATGTCAAATTCAGAGTCACTGAGATTTGGTTCTTCACTCTGAGTCATGACCACTAAAACCTCATGCTTCTGCTCTCCTTCCCTATCAAAATACCTTTTAAGCATATTTACATGACACACTCTGTGAGATTTCCTTCTATCTGGCGTTCTGATTAAATAATTCACCTCACTCAATTTCCTTTCAATTTGATCAGGCCCACTAAACATGGCTTTTAAAGGTTCACCTACCATTGGTAGCAGTATTAAGACTTTATCCCCACTAGCAAAACTATGAACTTTTGATTTTGTATCCGCTTCCTGTTTCATCACATGCTGTGCCACTTTTAAATGTTGTCTAACCAATTCACCTGCTCTATTCAACCTTTCCCTAAATTTTAACACATACTCCAGTAATGGAGTCTCAGAACGTGCACTCATCAATTTCTCCTTAATCAATTTAAGTGGTCCCCTTACCTCATGACCAAAAATCAATTCAAATGGACTGAATTTAGTTGACACATTAGGTGCATCTCTAATTGCAAAGAGTACAAATGGAATTCTTTTATCCCAATCTTCTGGGTAATCTTGACAATAAGCCCTCAACATGGTCGTTAAAGTTTGATGCCACTGCTCCAATGTTCCCTGCGATCTGGATGATACGGAGTTGATTTAAATTGTTTTATTCCTAAGCATCTTTGGTGTAAAATTTGATCCTTGATCTGATTGTATTTCTGTGGCGGCACGGTAGCACAGTGGTTAGCACTGCTGCTTCACAGCTCCAGGGACCTGGGTTCGATTCCCGGCTTGGGTCACTGTCTGTGTGGAGTTTGCACATTCTCCTCGTGTCTGCGTGGGTTTCCTCTGGGTGCTCCGGTTTCCTCCCACAGTCCAAAGATGTGCGGGTTAGGTTGATTGGCCATGCTAAAATTGCCCTTAGTGTCCTGGGATGCGTAGGTTAGAGGGATTAGTGGGTAAATATGTAGGGATATGGGGGTAGGGCCTGGGTGGGATTGTGGTCGGTGCAGACTCGATGGGCCGAATGGCCTCTTTCTGTGCTGTAGGGTTTCTAAGTTCTTCTAAGTTCTAAGTAAAAAATTGAAGTAACTCCTCTACAATCCATTTAGCTGTAATATTGCATAATGGAATGGCCTCTGGAAACCTAGTAGACACATCCATTATGGTCAAAAGATATTGATTTCCACTTTTTGTTTTAGAGAGGGGTCCCACGCAATCAATTAAGACCCTTGTAAATAGTTTCTCAAATGCTGGAATGAGTATTAAGGATGCTGGTTTCATCACTGCTTGAGGCTTCCCTATGACTTGACATGTGTAACATGACCAACAAAATTTAACTACATCTTTATACAGTCCAGGCCAATAAAAGTGTTTTTGTACTTTAGCTTGAGTTTTCCTTATTCCCAACTGATCTCCTATTGGTACCTCATGTGCTTCTCGCAACACCTTTCTATGCCCTACTGGCAATACCACTTGATGAACTTCCGTTTAATTGTCCACAACCATTCGTGGTAGTATGTGACAGGATTGCAGAACTTTGGTCTGACCCGTTGGTTGTGGAATTACTTGGCTCTGTCTAGTACTTGCTGCTTATGCTGTCTGGCATGCATGTAGCCTTGTGTTGTAGCTTCACCGGGTTGACACTTCATTTTTAGTTATGCTTGGTGCTGCTCATGGCATACCCTCCTGCACTCTTCATTGAACCAGGGTTGATCCCTTGGCTTGTTGGTAATCGCAGTGTTGGGGGTGTGCCGAGCCATGAGGTTGCAGATTGTGGTTGAGTATGATTGTGCTGCTCATGCTGATAGCCTGTACTGTCTTTTGGATGTCCAGTCTTTAGTTGCTAGGTCTGTTCAAAGTCTATCCCATTTAGCATGGTGATAGTGCCACACAACATGATGGAGGGTACCCTCAATGTGAAGACGAGACTTTGTACAAGGATTGTGCAGTAGCCACTCCTACTGATACTGTCATGGACAGATGCATTTGTGGCAGGTAGATTGGTGAGGATGAGATACAGTGTGTTTTCCCTCTTGTTGGTCTCCTTACCAACTGTAACAGTCCCAGTCTAGCAGCTATGTCCTTGAGGAACCAACCATCTCTGTACTTCATTCTTGGTGATGACATTGAAGTCCCTCAGGGTAGCCTTTGTCACCTCCATGCTTCCTTCAGAGTTCTGAATAATCAGCTAAGGGGATATGGTATGTGGTAATCAACAGAAGGTTATTTAACCTGAAACTTCATGGGGTTCAGAGTTAATGTTCAGGACTCTCCTGACTGTATACCACTGTTCTGCCACCTCTGCTGGGTTTGTCCTAACAGTGAGACATAACATATCCAGGAATGGTGATGGTGGTATCTGGGACATTATCTATAAGGTATGATTCTGTGAGTATGACCATGCTAGGCTGTTGTTTGACTAGCTTGTGAGGCAACTTTCCCAATTTTGGCACAAGCCCCAGATGTTAGTAAGGAGGACTTTGCAAGGTTGACAGGGCTGGGTTTACTATTGTCGTTATTCCTTTGGGTTTTCTTTGTAGTGTTCGAATACAACTGAATAGCTTGTTAAGCCAACCACGTTGGAGTCAAATGTAAGCCAGACCAGGTAAGGACAGCAGGTTTCCTTGTTTTTTTTAGGACAATTGATGTTGGTTTCATGGTCATCATTAGACTTTAATTCCAGATATTTTATCAAATTTAAATTCCACCATCTGCCGTGATGGGATTCACACCCGGGTCCCCAGAGCTTACCCTGGGTCTCTGGATTACTAGTCCAGGGGCAATACCACTGCATCACTGCCTCCTCTTAATAGGATGTAATTGTTCCTTTTAATTCCATTGAAAAAGAACTTTGATGTATTTAAGTAGGGTAAACCCATGCAGTTGAATCAATTCAGCATAAAATAGGTTCATTGCCAAAAGAGTATTTTTAAATAAGAATGACCAGTCCTAAATACGTGAACAGGCTGATTTTAAAATCACTGAAAATAAGTTGAGAGAAACTAAATTAACACAATGCACTGGTTGCATACTTCTGAATGAATTTCATGTATTTTGATATGAAACATCTAATAAAACATGCCTACGAAAACAAGTGAAATTTAAAGAGCCATCACGAACCAACGCGGGCAGAATCTTACAATTTCGACTACGGGCACAGCCAGTTTTGTGGGTTGGGCCTGAATCAGGTGGATTGAACAGTTTCAAAAGATCGCACTGATATTACTAGCAGAAGCAAATGGAAGCTCTTCCCCATTGTGTTTCTAATGAGATTCTATTCCAAAGGGTACCCTCTCAGTCGGACAGACGTAAATAAGGCCAAAACTTCAAACAGAGCTGGGCAGCTCACCTGGTTTCCAGGCCCACATGTACATTTGTTTTAATTTATTTCAGAAAATGCAAGCAGCAAGTGTACTAACTACGTGTGTGGAGGAATCAGCAAAATAAAAAAAAGTCCAGTAAGTAGTCGACCACAGACAAATGTGAGTAATGTTTGTGAAAGAAAGAATTTGGATTTATATAGCACCTTCATGACCTCAAAACATTACAAAGTGATTGGATTTGATTTATTATTGTCACATGTATTGGAATACAGTGAAAAGCATTGTCTCTTGTACTCTATACAGACAAAACATACCGTCCATAGAGTGCATAGGAGAGAAGGAAAGGAGAGGGTGCAGAATGTAATGTTACAGTCATAGCTAGGGTGCAGAGAAAGATCAGCTGAATATATGGTAAGTCCATTCAAAAGTCTGATGGCAGTAGGGAAGAAGCTGTTCTTGAGTTAGCTGGTAGGTGATCTCAGAATTTTGTATCTTTTTCCCGATGGAAGAAGATGGAGGAGAGAATGTCTGGGGTGCGTGGATTATGCTGGTTGCTTTTCCGTAGCAGCAAGAAGTGTAGATGGAGTCACATCCCTTTGTAGTTTCTTGGTCTGAGCAGGAGCCACAGATAGTGATGTTGCATTTGAGAGCTTATTCCATTACTTCATAGCTGCTGTGAAGGCAGAAATTGAAAGTACTCATATGAGCAGTGAGACATGTCAGGAACATGAATTCTACCAAGCACATGAAATTATTTCATTTGTGATAATCCAATCTCTTTGCTAAAAGAATATACTTCATTGTACTGAGACAGGTGGTGAAATGTTGCAGTAGTTTTCTCTCCAACTTCACCATCAAGGTGACCTTATTCCAAATGTTCCAATAACAGAGCTTAAAACTGATGGTGGAGAAGCATCAACTTGACAGTGTCTACATTTGTTTTTACCACTTTTCAAAAGCTGAGAACACACATTTCTTGGGTCAATTATGCAATCTGACCTGAACACAAAGACCCTGAATTTCTGAGAGTTTTGGTCCAATCTCCTCCTATGACTGCAGACAATATTGTTTTCAGCCACATTTGACGATACGGGAGCAGAGTGGTTATGTTACTGGAATAGTAATTCAAAGGACTGTGCTAATTATCTGCAGTCGTGAGGTCAAATCCCTGCGTGGCAACTATGGAATTTGAATTCAGTTTCTAGATTTTTGCATTTAACAGCATACATGTGAACTCTATAAATTGCTGTCTGGATTAACTCTGTAATAAGGGTGAGCACTGTTAGGTTCATCATTAATCTTAACCCAGTATCCTTATCATTGGCATTTAATTTATTCCTACACTTTGGGATCTTAAGAACCTAAGGACATAAGGACATAAGAAATAGGAGCAGGAGTATGCCATCTAGCCCCTCGGGCCTGCCCCGCCATTCAACAAGATCATGGCTGATCTGAGGTGAATCAGTTCCACTTACCCGCCTGCTCCCCATATCCCTTAATTCCCTTATCGATCAGAAATCTATCTACCCGTGATTTAAACATATTCAACGAGGTAGCCTCCACCACTTCAATGGGCAGAGAATTCCAGAGATTCACTACCCTCTGAGAGAAGAAGTTCCCCCTCAACTCAGTTCTGAACCGGCCCCCACTTATTTTGAGGCTGTGCCGTCTAGTTCTGATTTCCCTTCTCAGTGGAAAGAATCTCTCTACCTCTACCCTATCCAGCCCCTTCATTATCTTATATGTCTCTATAAGATCACCCCTCAGCCTTCTAAACTCCAATGAGTACAGACCCAATCTGTTCAATCTCTCCTCATAAGTTACACCCCTCATCTCCGGTATCAACCTGGTGAACCTTCTCTGCACTCCCTCCAAGGCCAATATATCCTTTCGCAAATAAGAGGACCAAAACTGCACACAGTACTCCAGTTGCGGCCTCACCAGTGCCTTGTATAGTTGCAGCAAGACCTCCCTGCTTTTATATTCTATCCCCCTCACGATAAACGCCAACATTCCATTCGCCTTCTTGATCACCTGCTGCACCTGCAGACTGAGTTTTTGCGATTCAAGCACAAGGACCCCCAGGTCCCTCTGCACAGTAGCATGATGTAATTTTTCTCCATTTAAATAATATTCCAATTTCCCATTATTTCTTCCGAAGTGGATAACCTCACATTTGCTAACGTTATATTCCATCTGCTAGATCCTCACCCACTCGCTCAGCCTATCCAAATCTCTCTGCAGACTTTTCACATCTTCCACGCAATTCGCTTTCCCACTCATCTTCGTGTCATCAGCAAACTTTGATACCCTACACTCAGTCCCCTCCTCCAGACCGTCTATGTAAATGGTAAACAGCTGAGGCCCCAGTACCGATCCCTGCGGCACGCCACTGGTCACCAACTGCCAACCAGAAAAGCACCCATTTATTCCAACTCTCTGCTTCCTGTTAGATAGCTAATCCCCAATCCACGCCAACACCTTACCCCCAACTCCGTGTACCCCAATCTTCTGCAGCAACCTTTTGTGAGGCATCTTATCAAATGCCTTCTGGAAATCTAAAAACACCACATCCACCGGTTCCCCTCTGTCAACCGCACTAGTGACATCTTCATAAAAATCCAGTAAATTCGTCAAACACGACTTTCCCTTCATGAATCCATGCTGCGTCTGCTTGATCGAACCATTCTTTTCCAGGTGCTCTGCTATTTCCTCTTTAATGATGGACTCCAGCATCTTCCCAACTACGGACGTTAAGCTAACCAGCCTGTAGTTAGCCACTTTTTGTCTACTTCCTTTTTTAAACAGCAGCGTAACAGTAGCTGTTTTCCAATCAGCCGGCACTACCCCAGATTCCAGCGAATTTTGATAAATAACTACTAACGCATCTGCTATTACCTCAGCCATTTCTTTCAGTACCCTGGGATGCATTCCATCCGGGCCCAGGGACTTGTCTACCTTCAGTCCCATTAGTCTACCAAGCACTACCTCTTTAGTAACAGTAATTGTATTAAGGGCCTCACCTCCCACCAACTCTCGATCTCTAATATTCGGTAAACTACTTGTGTCTTCCACCATGAAGACCGACACAAAGAACTTATTTAAAGTCTCAGCCATTTCCTCATTATCCACTATTAAATCCCCCCTCTCGTCCTCCAAGGGTCCAACATTCACTCTAGCCACTCTATTCCTTTTTATATATTTGTAAAAACTTTTACTAACATTTTTTAAATTTTGAGCTAGTTGAGCTTCATAATCTATCTTTCCTTTCTTAATCGCTTTCTTAGTCGTTCTTTGTTGTTTTTTAAAGCTTTCCCCAATCCACTAATTCTCCATTCTTTTTGGCCACTCTGTACGCATTTGTTTTTATTTTAATACTCTCCTTTATTTCCTTCGTTATCCACGTCTGGTTATCCCTTTTCTTACAGTCCTTCTTTATCACCGGAATATATTTTTGCTGAGTACTTTAAAAAATCTCCCTAAAAATCCTCCACTGTTCCTCAGCTGTCTTACCTACCAGTCTGCTCGCCCAGTCTACATGAGCCAATTCAGCCCTCATCCTATCGTACTCCCCTCTGTTCAAGCAGAGGACACTGGTTTGGGACCCTACTTTCTCACCCTCCATCTGTATCAGAAATTCAACCATATTATGATCACTCAACCCAAGAGGATCCCTCACAAGAAGATCCTTAATTCTACCTGTCTCGTTACACAGTACCAGATCTAAGATAACTCGCTCTCTCGTAGGTTCTGTAACATACTGTTCAATGAAACTATCCTGACAGCATTCTAAGAACTCTTCCTCAAGCCTTCCACGTCCAATTTGAGTTGACCAATCAATATGCAGGTTAAAATCCCCCAGATTATTGCCGTTCCGTTTTTGCACGCATCCTTTATTTGCTTGTTTATAGCCCTCCCCACCTCGAAGTTATTATTTGGGGGCCTATAGACCACGCCTACCAGTGTCTTTTTCCCCTTACTATTCCTTATCTCCACCCACAACGATTCCACGTTTTGCTCCTTAGAGCCTATGTCGTCTCTCACTACCGTCCTGATATTATCCTTTATTAACAGAGCTATCCCACCTCCTTTTTCTACCTGTCTAACCTTCCTAAATGTCTGATACCCCTGGATATTCAGTTCCCAGTCCCGGTCACCCTGCAACCACGTTTCTGTGATGGCCACTAAATCATACTCATTTGTATGGATTTGTGCCATCAACTCATTCACTTTGTTTCGAAAGCTTCGTGCATTCAGGGAAAGTGTCTTTATGCCAGCCTTTATCTGGACCCGGTTTGTTGAAATGCTACTAACACCTCCCGAGCTCTCCACTCCTTTAACTAGTTGAATATCCTCAACATTAATCTTCACTTGTACTCTCTCCTTTACCTTCGATTTTGTAATTCCCCATAACCCTGCACCCTCCCCCCCATTAAATAGTTTAAAGCCCTATCAACGACCCTAGTTATACGATTTGCCAGGACTCTGGTCCCAGCACGATTCAGACCAAGACCATCCCATCTGAACAGGTCCCATCTGCCCCAATATTGGTGCCAATGTCCCATGAATTCGAACCCATTCCTCCCACACCAATTTTGAGCCACGCATTCGTCTCCTTAATCCTATTGACCATGCAATACAGCAGGATATAGATAGGCTGGAAAATTGGGCGAAGAGGTGGCAGATGGAGTTTAATCCGGATAAATGCGAAGTGATGCATTTTGGAAGAAATAATGTAGGGAGGAGTTATACAATAAATGGCAGAGTCATCAGGAGTATAGAAACACAGAGGGACCTAGTCCACAAATCCTTGAAGGTGGCAACACAGGTGGAGAAGGTGGTGAAGAAGGCATATGGTATGCTTGCCTTTATAGGACGGGGTATAGAGTATAAAAGCTGGAGTCTGATGATGCAGCTGTATAGAACGCTGATTAGGCCACATTTGGAGTACTGCGTCCAGTTCTGGTCACCGCACTACCAGAAGGACGTGGAGGCATTGGAGAGAGTGCAGAGAAGGTTTACCAGGATGTTGCCTGGTATGGAGGGTCTTAGCTATGAGGAGAGATTGGGTAGACTGGGGTTGTTCTCCTTGGAAAGACGGAGAATGAGGGGAGATCTAATAGAGGTATACAAGATTATGAAGGGTATAGATAGGGTGAACAGTGGGAAGCTTTTTCCCAGGTCGGAGGTGACGATCACGAGGGGTCACGGGCTCAAGCTGAGAGGGGCGAAGTATAACTCAGACATCAGAGGGACGTTTTTTACACAGAGGGTGGTGGGGGCCTGGAATGCGCTGCCAAGTAGGGTGGTGGAGGCAGGCACGCTGACATCGTTTAAGACTTACCTGGATAGTCACATGAGCAGCCTGGGAATGGAGGGATACAAACGATTGGTCTAGTTGGACCAAGGAGCGGCACAGGCTTGGAGGGCCGAAGGGCCTGTTTCCTGTGCTGTACTGTTCTTTGTTCTTTGTGCCAATTCGCGTGTGGTTCAGGTCGTAATCCAGATATTACCACCTTGTTGGTTCTGCTTTTTAGTTTGGTTCCTAGCTTTTCATACTCCCTCTGCACATCCTTTGTTCCTGTTATGCCTATATCATTGGCACCTACATGGACCACGACAACTGGATTCTTACCCTCCCACTCCAAGTTCCTATGCAACCCAGATGATACATCTTGGACCCGAGCACCAGACAGGCAACACAACCTACAGCGTTCTCTATCCTGGTCACAAAGAACAGTGTCTATGCCCTTAACTGCACTATCCCCAATTACCACTACATTTCTCTTTACTTCCTCTGCCTCAACGGCTCCCTGCACCATGGTACCATGGGCAGTTTGCTCGTCCTCTTTGCAGTCCCCGTTCCCGTCCCTACTGATAGCAAGAATCTCAAACCTGTTGTACAGATTCAGGGGCTGAGGCCCTTGGGACTCTACCTCCTGTATCCCATTTCCTGCCTTCTTCCCCCCACTCCCTGCCTTCTTCCCCCCACTCCCTGCCTCACCTGCAGCCACCCCCACTTGTCCCTGAACCCCGGCTGAGTTAGTTAGTCTAAGGGCTGTGACTCTATGTTTAAACACATTATCCAGGTAACACTCCCCTTCCCTGATATGTCGCAATGTCTGAAGCTCTGATTCCAGTTCATCTACTTTGAGCTGGAGCTCCTCAAGCAACCAGCACTTACTGCAGGCATGTTCACTGGGAATCACCTTGGGGTCCACCAGTTCCCACATCATGCAGAAACAGCACGTTACATGTCCCTCCATTCCAATTACATCGTATACGTTGGCATTAACTACGAATTTAACCTACTTTGCCCTGCCCTTACCGCCTAAGCCCGATGAGCCAAAGCCCTTCAGTTCTCACTCAGCTCCCTATCACTCCGCTGCCCGCTAGATAGTGGGGCCTGCTTTTAAACCTCCCGTGCTGAACAGGAAATCAAACACCCTTCCCAGACACCCTGCGGCCACTTCCACTTTTGCGTTTTAAATAAATAAATAAATCCCGCGAAAAATAGCTTAAAAGTTAATCTCTTAGCCCAAAAACTTCAGAAACAAAAACACACCTCTTTGCCTGGCTCTGGATGAACACTTAAATGATTTCAAAACACCACCCTTCAGCTTACTTGTCTCCAGTGCAAACATTCTGCTTCTGCCACTTCTCTGTTGTTTGTGTGGCAGTCAGTACATCAAGTAATTGAAGGTGAGTGACTGAAGACTTGTACAATGGAGTGTGGGCTAGCTGTACAACAGGCTTAAAATAGTTCAGAGCAACAACAAATGGTTTGTTAAAATGTGGCACAAGATTAAATATCGATGGCCTTAAATGTGAATAATATTGTGGTATCATCAGATATAAGGCTGAATGGGAGTTCTGCTAACCTTTGGATAAGTTCCGTTAATCCTGCCATGACTTGTATGGTCAATGAAATGAAAATGCCAGGGGTGTCTTGTAGGCTGCAGAAGTACAGCCTTCAACAACTTAGATGTTCTGGGTAAGGGAAGAGGATTAGCTTATGGATCGAAAATAAAATCTGAAACAGACTCTAAACGGATATAAATAGGAAGGTCAGAAAACACTTGGAGGATAGAATGTAAAATGGGTTGATGTGAAAGTTGGTCACCTGGGGAGCGGATGGGTGTGTGGAAATTTAGTTGTAATTCCAGTTATGGCCAAATATTTAATTCACTTTGTTCTGCAACATTAAAGATGCTCACTTCAAATAAAACACCATGGATTTGCTGGGACTTGTGAAGCTATAGTTAAAAGCAGTTAAAAACTGCAGATGCTGGTAGGGACAAATTAAGTTACAACAATTGTGGAAATTACATTGTGACAAAAAAACTCTGTCAAGTAATGGGAAATGCTCATTAGCAGCAAGGCCTTCAGTGAGTCCAACACTTGCGTACTCAGGATAAGAGACTAATCTAACCTTGCATCAGTTTCATAAACACCGCATTCCAGGGCTCAGACACAGGATGAAAACAAAGACGAGTTACCAAGACAAATACCAAAAAACAAGATATGTTGACATATTACACTAATGAAGGCGTCTGATTTCTATTGGAAAAGAAAGGGCAAAAAGCTATGCTGTGATTGGTGGACTAAATATGCAGATGAAGGATTAGAAAGTTCCTCATTTCTAATTTGCTGCAATTAACTATGACTGTATGAATTGACAGAACACCACAGTGAAATACACTGTTCACTGTGTGTGTTCTCCTTACTATTAGGTAATAAACTTAAAAAAATTGAGTACTCACAGTGCATCATTTGGGTTAGGTGCTAGGAAGAGATTTATAACAGAATAGAGGCATCAAAAATACAAAATTTCCAAGGAATTTTTAACAGTTCCTCATATTCCAGCATTTTACCTGCTTGAAATATGCACATGAGTCCTGTGCTACATAGTGGAAACTAATGCCGGAGTTCCTGATGCTTAACAGGTATCAGACTAAAGTTCCATAGATGCACCCAGATATGATTGATAACACAATAATTCCTTACTTATCCAATGATGCAAAAATTCAGAAGCCTGAAAAGCTATGAGTGATATATTTTTTAAATTCTGCAGTTATAGATATTGGGGCATTCTGAGAGCAACCACTGTTTAGGAATAATGAGAGTAATAAACTTGCCACATCTTGCATAAAGTCAACAAAATAATGGGCTGAGATAACTTTGTAGGCCAAGGGAATTTATTTAGGGAACGCCACACATTAGACTTGCAACAATGAAAATTTGGCAATTTGAATTTTGATTTTGATTTGATTTATTATTGTCACATGTATTAGCAAACAGTGAAAAGTATTGTTACTTGCACGCTATACAGACAAAGCATACCATTCATAGAGAAGGAAATGAGAGAGTGCAGAATGTAGTGTTATTGAGATTTTCTATTGTACCTTGGCTATAACAGCTATATTTCCTTTATTTATGTACATCTGAGAAAGATCTTACAACAAATTAACAAAAATTAATTAGCATATATACTTGAGTATTGGTTGAGTATTGGTTGATCTCATGTAAAAGTCGCCTCTGACTTTTGACCAGAAGATCCAAACTCTTCGTATTTACCATCTGCTCACCACTGAAGTCAAACTTGCCCTGCTGCAGACATGCTCATTGATAGAATCATAGTCCAGCACACCACCATCAAAGGCAGCTGTTCAGCTCCTCATGACTGTGCATGTCAACACATGTGGTCAAGGCTACCACTTCACTGGTACACGCTGTGTTCCTGCCAACACAGCCCTATAATATAGCAGGAGGAAGGAACCGTAGATACACCCCATGGTTCAAGAAGGAACGGTAGATACACAGCACAGTTCAAGAAGGAATGGTAGATACACAGTCCGGTTCAAGAAGGAGGGGTAGATACACAGCACGGTTCAAGAAGGAACGGTACACTGCACGGTTCAAGAAGGAACAGCAGATACACAGCACAGTTCAAGAAGGAATGGTAGATACACCACACGGTTCAAGAAGGAACGGTAGATACACCACACGGTTTAAGAAGGAACTGTAGATACACCACACGGTTCAAGAAGGAATGGTAGATACACCACAGCCCGGTTCAAGAAGGAACGGTAGATACACCACACGGTTCAAGAAGGAATGGCAGATACACACCCGGTTCAAGAGGAAACGGCAAAGTTAAGGTCATATAGTCATAGGGAGCAATTTCCCCAAAAAATGAATGCCAGTTTGGGTGAGAAAACCAGTGTGATAGCACGTATCAGATTGCAATGTTCCACACTTCAATATTTTTTTGGGAGGATGAAGAGTTTCGCATCAGCCTGAGAGGGGTTGGGCCTAAACATACCAGTAAGTCCATCTTCACAGTGGGCGGGCACCTTTTTTAAAGGTCACCTTAATCTCAAATAGAAATTGTTTATGGTTCTTCCCTCATTCCATGGACATCAGGGACCCCCCCACCCCCGCAGCCTGTCCTCCCTTCATTGAGGGATGTGTACCCACCGTTCTTCAACAAAAGTTGCTGGCACCAAGGCATTGGGGCCCTCCAAATGAGTTCTGCTTCACAACCCTTTCATGACCCCCCCCTTCATGAACCCTCTCTTCATGACTCCGCTCCTTCATGCCCCTGTTTGTTACCCCCTTCATGCCCCAGCTCCCTCAGGTTCCACCCACCCAGCACCGCGACAGTGTCAACCTGGCACCCTGGAACTGCCAGATGGGCAATGCCCAGCCATGTCCCTGACCGCTGGGGACTTAAATGGCCACCGAGACACCCTCCCACCCCCCACAACATGGCCATCACGCCCTGGTCCGCGCTGCACCTGAGGGTCAGAAAATTGCAGGAGCTGGGAAAATTTAGCCTTGAATGGACACTGCATATTTAAATGCAGGGGTGGCTAGCCTACCATCTTTTTGCCTACCTTTGAGCGGTCCCTGATAATACAGGGGAGTGGGTAGGCACCAGAATTGGCAGCCTGTCTGCCATAAGTAAATAAATATTTGTGGCTTATTTACTAGCCAAGAGATCTCAATATTATGTTGCGCATGTCATAACATGCTTGGTGTGGGTGGCAGCCCGTTCTTCTAAAATATTTTTGAAAGGATGGGAAGGAAAGGGGATACTATCTTCTGGAGGTGTCCTTTGCACATTGGTCACCTTTCCCCCTCCCCTCCAGAGGTAGCATCCCCCTTCCTTCCTCCAGCCTGCACTACAATGCCCACAGCCCCACCCTTTTTGGTCTCCCTCCTTAAGGTGCCCTGATAATCCTTTCCCAGTACCCCTGACTTATCTGAGTCCAGGATCCATTGTGATCCTCATTCTGTGCCTGCTTGCAGCCTGGGTGGCATCCACTACTGAGCTCTGGCATTGTTGGGACTGCAGACACTACCAGCCAATCAGATGGTGTCAGCCAATCAGGTGATAAGGCAGAGGGAAAAAAGAGATTTGAGGGCAGGACTGTAATGGCAAATGGAGCAGCCACCAAGGACAAAGTTCTGCACAAAATGGTGGTTACAAAGAACAAAGAACAGTACAGCACAGGAACAGGCCCTTCGGACCTCCATGTCTGCACCGATCACGTTGTCCTATCTGGACCAACTGCCTGTATCCCTCTATTCCTGTCTGTTCATATGTCTACCCAGATAAATCTTAAATGTCACTAATGTCACTATTGCCTCAACCACTTCACCTGGCAGTGCATTCCAGGACCCCACTACTCTCTAGCCTTCACATCCTGATTGGTTTAGCTTAATTGGCTGGACAGCTGGTTAGTGATACAGAGTGATGCCAACAGCGCGGGTTCAATCCCGTACTGGCTGATGTTATTCAAGAAGGCCCGCCTTCTCAACCCTGCCCCTTGCTTGAGGTGTGTTGATCCTCAGGTTAAATCACCTCCAGTCACAACCTATGGTCATCTGGGACTATGGTGACTGGTTATATTTTATTTTATTCTGGATAAAACAATCATCCAGATTCAAAGGTGTAGAGGTTACTTGCAGGCGCCTTGGTACACTGTTATTCTTGAAGAACGTTCACCGCTCCACCCCCAACTCCATTAAACCCCCGAGATACAAAGCTTCTATTTAGACAACAGCTGTTGATTCATTAATATAAGTTAAGGGAACAGATTTTAAGTCAGCAATGAAGAGGTAGCTTTGCCATTGACCCTGAAGAAAGTTGGCTCTACAATTAGGATGTCAGGTTAATTCTCGCATTTTCTGTCAGGGATTTCTGGTGTCGTGGAACAATGAAGCTACAAAGCAGGCGAAGCAGCCAATCAAACTGAAGAATTTGCACAGACAGAAAACCAGGAAGCAAAAAGTATGATTTTTTGAATTTTAAATCATTTTACAAAGGAAAGCCTAAAGATTGAACATGCACATGGGATTGAGGTAGAGGCTAAATATCATTTTTTTTAAACTTGAAGAAAATTATTTCAAGCATCTGTAGAGGTTTTATCATGGAATGGAAGAAATGGCACTCCAGGCTTCAAAAGGTAGTTTTTTCAGGAGCAGGTAAGTTATTTAGCATTAATTATACACTTAATGCAGTTAACAACAGAGTTACATCTCAATTGACAAGACTTATCTTTTGTTTTTTTTATAGTGCAAATGGTGTGTAAAAAATTAAAGTAAATGTCAAATCACTGATACTCTGTTGATTCCATCTGTGAAAGCCTTGCACCCTGCTGAGGAGTGGGTATCCCTGGCAGAAGCTTCACAAGTTCCACGCTTTATTCCACATGTATGGATGCAGAAGTTGCTATCAGCTTTACAAGGGAACAAAGAGACACACTGACAGTTTCAACAGCATTGCAACTGCAAACTCTGGGACAAAATTTAAATGATCAAAAAGAATGCTTCTTATCCTTGAGTCATGAGATGTCCTTTGCATTATGCTGCTGTCAGTCAGGATTTTAACCTGCAATGTTTGGTGAGGTTGAGCGGCAAGGATGAGGCAGGTGGTTGTGTGGGTGCCAATGTGTGCAGGAAATTAAAACATCAAAAAATATTGACCTGTCAGAAAGTCAACATCATCCCACTCCCTATTGCATTTATCTGGCACACATTTGGAGGTGTGTGGTAAACTAGTTGAATTCAATATGTTAGAAGACAATTGACAGCATATTTAACAAGGTGTTCTGGCTTTAATAGTCGGTGTATGGGTTTCCCGAGCTGTTTGAATCCTGTCAGGGTCAAAAACATGAAAGCACAGCAGGGATTGATGGCCCTGTGAAATTAACAGATTGGAAAGCCTTTATATATTGAAAACAAACCAGCTGCTTCCTTGCTGAGGTGAAAGGCTTGTATTCACAGGATCTTTTCTGACAGTGTGCTTTCACTGTTTTTGGAGGTGATTTCCAACACTTTGGAGGTCATTTCTGCTATTTTGGACTTTCCTTATCATGATCTTCAATTCCCTGCTGTCAAACATCACAGCAGCATGGGAGTAGCTTACTCCACATTTCTACTTTGAACCTCTGATGATGAACAAGAGGAGTAACAGCACTAACAGTGCAGGAGCCGCACCACCAGCAGTGGCTGCTGCGTGCACCTCAGCCATCTGTGCCTCCATGGTGGGGAGAGGCTGAACACATCGCTCCAGTTTGAAGGAGGCAATATTCTTTGCTCTGATAGCTGAAATGCTCTTCGTCAACATCCTCTTGCTTTTGGAGCATGTGAGGTTCCATTTTTCATCCAAGTGCCCTTTACTTTTTTGATTTCATTTGATTTATTATTTTCATGTGTATTAGGATACAATTAAAAATATTGTTTCTTGCGTAGTCTACAGACAAAACATAACATACATAGAGAAGGAAAGAAGAGGGTGTAGAATATAGCATTACAGTCATAGCCAGGGTACAGAGAAAGATCAACTTTATATGAGATAGGTCCATGCAAAAGTCTGGCAGCAGGGAAGAAGCTGTTCTTGAGTTGGTTTATACGTGTCCTCAGACTTTTGTACCTTTTTCCCGATGGAAGAAAGTGGAAGAGAGAATGTCCGGGGTGCATGGGGTCCTTGCTGGCTGCTTTTCCAAGGCAGCAGGAAGTGTGGACAGAGTCAATGGATGGGAGGGTGGTTTGTGTGATGGACTAAGCTTCGTTCACAACCCTTTGTAGTTTCTTGCGGTCTTGGACAAAGCAGGAGCCATATGAATCTGTGATACAACCAGAAAGAATGTTTTCTATGGTGCATCTGTAAAAGTTGGTGGGACATCCCAAATTACTTCCCTCGCATTGCCCATCTGCACTGCCCTGTACTGCACTCATGCTAGATGGACTCTTCCGAGAGAGGGAGTGGAGAGAGAGAGAGAGATATTAATTCCATTAATTATAGGGTTGGATAGAGATGGGTTCAGACTCAACCCAAGCAACTAAGCTCTACCAGTAAGAAAGTTTGTATAATGGAATCTACACTGTCTCACATCTAACCAAAAACACAATGGATATCTGAGGAACAGAAGTTGAATTCAAGTTATAAACTCAAAACCAGTGGATGATACATGATCGGGAGTTTTGTAAAAGAGGGATCAGACACCGAGTTCCAAAACAAAAATTGCTCATTAATGCAAAACCCCAAGGCAAACCAAGAAAATTCAGAACGAACGCAAGACTAACCATTTCCAGTGAAGATAGTTTTTGTGTGTATCTCAAGTGTGACAACATGCTATCCAGAAACCGACTCAGTTTGGAATTATCTGATTTCTGACCTGACCTTAGAGCTTAGTTGTAACCAAAAGGCTAAAGTGTGAATGGGTGTGCATGTGAACCTTTTATTTGTTTTAAAATATTTGGATATCTTGCAATGAAAGACTTATTGTAGCTTATGTTTCATTCTCTGTGAGGGGGACATGTCATGGCGATGTGTTGTACACAATGTAAACATTAATCGGTAGTTTCATTGGCTGGTGTAAGGTTTTTGAAAAGAAAGAAGGCAGCTAGAACTCAAAGACATTGGCCAGAACATTCTGGCCATTGATGCTGACGGAATTATCTAATCCCGGTGGTGCCGCACCCCTATTGTGGGTTTCAAGGCAGCGAGAGATGCATTCAATGGAAAACCCCACTGACAATGGCGGGAGCAGAAAATCCCGCCAATGGCAGACCACCTCCCGCTGCCACGAAACACATGACGGGTTGCACAGTAAATCCCAATTAAATTTTAAAATGGCTGTAGAAGACCTCTGACCTACAGATTTGCCAAGTTTCTAGAAGCCTCTGAAAGGGGATTGCCAGGCGCCATGTACAGGCAGTTCCTCTTATAGATTTCTCACCTGTCATTGCCTCAACTCTCTGCAAACTTTAAGGACAATAGACCACCAGGCATCGTGACTCCAGAAGCTGCCAGCAACAAAGAAGGACAAACAAAAGGGCGACACAGTGGTTTGCATTGGTGCCTCATAGAGCAGGGACATGGGTTTAATTCCAGCCTTGGGTGACTGTGTGGAGTTTGCACAATGTTTCTCTTCATCCCGTCTCAGTGTACAACATGACATCTGGGGCTGCTGTAGAGAGCCAAGCTGTGCCCTTCCCATGGTGCTTCTCCACACTCATGCTTATTCTATCACCCCTCACTGATATGTAATGGGGCTGTTTTGACCTTTCCTGGGTCCATATAAATAGGAATCCTGCAGCCAACAGGCGCAGTCTGTCAATATGCCCACAGTCACTGACTGGTCAGGAAACCCAGGATGCCAATGGCACGGCTGAATTAGAGAAGGCACGGCAAAACTAGTTTGGTAACCCATCAGCTTTCCGATCTGCTGTCAGCTCCCTTGCTGAGAGTCAGTGCAAAAAATAAACATCTTGCCCAGAGAGTCGGTGAGCAAGACTTTCCCATGTTTACTCATTTATCTACTGTACAAGTCCAAGGAGCATGGGTACCTCTCCCCATTGGTCAGGAATGGAGCGGGCAAGCAGTCCTACTTCCTTGCCAATCCCCAATTGTAACTCTACTGACATCGATGGCACAATGATGTGCCCACTGGATTCAGGCATGAGCCTGAATATCAGTTGGATTAGAGAGCATGGTATTTTGACCGTAGCCACTGATTTCTCACGGGTTGAAAGTCAGCAGTTGGTACTTGAGAAGGTGAAGATGCATTTCGGGTATGTCGAATAATTGCTCTTCCAGATTCCGTGAGGAAAGTTATAGCAAAAGACCAGGGATACCTGGCCACCAACACCCTCCTCATCCCCATCAACCAGAGACCGTAGCCAAAACCCTCTTCCTAACACTTACCTATTCCCCACAGGATGTGGACTCAAACATTTAAATGAGGCTTCGATGAGAAGAACCCTGAGACCGATGCATATGCCCACAAGTGCATTTCACACTTGTTCTTTTCTTGCCCATCCTGGGTTTAATCAGCTCCCTTCTATTTGCACTCAAGTTGTTCAGCAAGAAGGTCAGTCAGTGATTTCAGTGCTGCGCCTAAGAATTATTTTGCATTTCTATACACGAGCACGGTTTTTTGTGTTTTCGCGTCTTTCTGGATCATTGTTACCGCAGATGAACAAAGCTTTAATCTCCCCATTCTTTGAAGAGCAAACCAGACTCTTGATCCTGATTAAAGAAACATGAACCATGCCCCCTGCCCCATTACTAATTAATATGACAGTTGCCGGAGGCGATATGCTAGGGTGCTCTAATCAGCATGAGACACAAGCTTACACTTTTCAGCAGCAGAATGTGAAAATGCCACGCAGCTGTGCAATGTATGCAGCTTATTACAGTCAAGCTATAGCAATTATCACTGAACCATGTAGTGTACGTAATAAGGAAAGCAGGATAATTTCCTTTTTAATTGCACCTAATTAGTTTCTGCTGCCCATTACTTTCAAAGGCTATTGTTGCTTTATATGTTCTAATGTCCATAAATGAAATAATTATCAACCAATAATCTTGTTTTCTTCAGTACAACTAAGGTATAAATAGCATGGTTGTTTGATGGATGTATGTTAAGTATCTTTTGGAATGCATTTAGAAATATATTTTGATACAAAACCACAAATAATCCCTTCATTTCCAGCATTATATCCAATATAACAGTAAATATTTCACTATGCTGCAAATAGTGAGTATAGATTAGTTCGAATGGTTACTGCAATATAGCATGTATTTTGGAATTCACTTGTTTCAGTCACTTGCGGCACAGTGGCACTGCTGCCTCACAGCGCCAGGGACTCGGGTTTGATTCCCAGCTGTCTGTGTAGAGTCTGCATGTTCTTCCCATGTCTGCGTGGGTTTCCTCCAGGTGCTCCGGTTTCCTCCCACAGTCCAAAAGGCGTGCTGGTTAGGTGCATTGCCCATGCAAAATTCTCCCTCAATATACCTGAACAGTCGCCGGAGTGTGTAACTTCATTGTAGTGTTAATGTAAGCCTACTTGTGACACTAATAAATAAACTTTAACTTTAAACTTGCGCTATACAGTGATTAATGTTTGGCAGAAGCAAACCATTCTGCTTAGTCCAACCATGAACGGTCATCCTGAGACTTTAAATAGATTTTTAAAAACCTGGACCCAGTCTTCATAGCCCAGTGTAAACAAAACGCAGCAGCCTCGAAATGGAAGAGTGATGGCAAATGGAGGAAATGATATTCGGAGCCCTGACCAAAAAACTTGATCAAAAAGGTGGATTTTAAGCATAAACTTAAAGGAGGAGAGGACAGTGGAAATCCACGGTGGTTTAGGGTGGGAATTTCAGAGAATGGGGCCGAGGTGGATGGAAGCATGACTACCAATGTGGGGTGAAGAGAGGAGGTTAAACAAATGTTCACAGATTCCTTCAGGGTTTCAAAACTAGAAAATGTTACAGAAAGAGGACAAGGTCAAGGGTACTGATCTACCCAGTGTAGATCAGTCAGGGTAGGTATGTTAGCTGAGCGTGGCTTTATAAAAACTGTACTTGCTATAATGAAAATATTGAAACATTTGCAATGTTCTTGTTAGTGAACTGAAGCATCTCAGAGAAAATGTGAATATCATTGCTCTTTATCGTTATTGCAATTGGAAATGTTTTGTCATGTGTCCTTCAGATTTTATGTGAATAAAGTATGTTTTTGCAAAAAGAGTTAATGATTTAAATTTACAGAGGCCTGCTGAATGACCTTGTAATAGTTAAGATTGGAAGTAACAATAATATGGATAAGGATCTCAGCAGAAAATAGAATGGGGTAGGAGCAGAGGCACATAGTAAAAGGTAAAAATAGCCAGTCTTGTGACTGAAAACAATGGGGTCAGAAGTTTTGCTTAGGGTTGAATGTCGTCCTGATCCAGACTGAGAGAGTGGTCAGCGAAGAAGATGGAATTGATAGCAAAGGTACAGAGTTTGTGTGGGAGCAGAAAACCCTGGCTTTGAACTTTCAATTGACTCAGATAAGACAGGAGTGGTGAAAATTGACTAGAAAAGGGGCGTAAAGTGGCTGGTATCAATTATATGCTCATTAAATACCCAGCCTTAATATTGAGTTCCAAATAATGGGTGAGCAATGCAATACTGCCTGCTTTGTTTCCCTGCCCTGGACAATTTTCAATCCATGGATGGCTTGACTGCATCCTTTGGGTGTTCCGGTTTCCTCCCACAGTCCAAACATGTGCGGGTTAGGTTGATTGGCCATTTTAAAATTGCCCCTTAGTCTCCTGAAATGCTTAGGTTAGAGGGATTAGTGGATAAATATATAGTGATATGGGGGTAGGGCCTGGGTGGGATTGTGGTTGGTGCAGACTCGATGGGCCAAATGGCCTCTTTCTGCACTGTAGGGTTTCTATGATTAAGAAGGAGCAACAGTGGTGGAAAAGTGGAGCTGAATGTCATCAGCGCTCATGTGAATGCTGGTTTCATCTCTGTGATTGATGTTGCCAAGGGACAGCATGTAAAAAAGGAAAAGGAGATATCAAGGAAGGATCATTGGTGTAAGTGGAAGCACCATGCAGAGAAGAAAAACCACTTCTGGAGATGCTCTGGCTTCAAGCGAAAAGATAAGAGGGTACAATGGAGGAGAGCGCATTCAGGGCAAACTCATTTCCAGTTTGGATCCTGTGGCGATTGTTAGATGTAATTATGCACTTTCAGATACTTTAGTGAAAAAACTGAATTTATTTAATAATCTTCAAGAACAGCAACATGTTTGCAGGAAGCTGCAAATACCTCTGCTGAGAAGAACTCCTTCCCCCAGGGTAATTTCCCACTTTGAGTCCCAAATGGTCACCCAGGCCAGGTGATCCTTACTCTACTGTGCTGCCCTTAAAGGGACAATCATCATAGATCCTAAAACAGGTGTTACTGTCCATTGGTGGTGCTATCAAGGAACCTAATTCTTGTTTTAGGTGGCTGCCAATTGTGCCTCCGCAACACCTGAACCAATGGATGTGCTATCTGAGCATGAACGGTGACATTTTAAGGGCCAGAAGAAAACTTAATTTTGGTGATTTAGAGTCATAGAATCCCCACAGTGCAGAAGGAGGCCATTTGGCCCATCGAACCTGCACCAACAACAATCCAACCCAGGCCTTATCCCCATAACCCTGTGTATTTACCCTGCTTATCCCCTGACATTTGGGAACAATTTAGCATGGCCAATCAACCTAATCTGCACAAGGACGTGGAGGCTTTGGAGGGGGTACAGAAAAGTTTTACCAGTATATTGTCTGGTATGGAGGACATTAGCTATGGGGAGAGATGGAATAAACTTTGATTTGATTTATTACTGTCACATGTTTTAGTATACAGTGAAAAGTATTGTTTCTTGCACACTATACAGACAAAGCATTGATGCGCGTTATCACACACGAGGCTTGAGATGCTCAAGGAAATAAAGGTTTTTATTTACTATTACAACGAAGCTACCATGTATAGTACACGATCCCAGACTGAGGGATCCCAGACCTTTATACCTCTCCCAGGAGGCGGAGCCCGACTGAGATGTACCATAATAACTATAATACAAGACACTATAATACAAGGTGTAACAGCCCGACCCTAACCCCAACAGCAACAAGTAGAACAACCCATCCCTAACCCCAACAGCAACAGATATACATACTTGTAGTACTGGCCAGACCCTGGCTCAGTACTATCTAGTGGGAACCAACGATGGTTCACCACATTCACCACTCCCTTGAAGACAAAGGCCAGCGGGGTACAAAAAAACAGGATAATTTGTCATCAGTCTATAAGTTCAGACGGTCAGGGGGACCGCACCGTCGTTGTGACCTCCTCAATACCGGCGATGACACCGGAGTAGGCACTCGCGGTGGCGTTCTCCCCAAGGCGATGGAGGCGTTAGAGAGAGTGCAGAGAAGGTTTACCAGGATGTTGCCTGGTATGGAGGGTCTTAGCTATGAGGAGAGATTGGGTAAACTGGGGTTGTTCTCCCTGGAAAGACGGAGAATGAGGGGAGATCTAATAGAGGTGTACAAGATTATGAAGGGGATAGATAGGGTGAACAGTGGGAAGCTTTTTCCCAGGTCGGAGGTGACGATCACGAGGGGTCACGGGCTCAAGGTGAGAGGGGCGAAGTATAACTCAGATATCAGAGGGACGTTTTTTACACAGAGGGTGGTGGGGGCCTGGAATGCGCTGCCAAGTAGGGTGGTGGAGGCAGGCACGCTGACATCGTTTAAGACTTACCTGGATAGTCACATGAGCAGCCTGGGAATGGAGGGATACAAACGATTGGTCTAGTTGGACCAAGGAGCGGCACAGGCTTGGAGGGCCGAAGGGCCTGTTTCCTGTGCTGTATTGTTCTTTGTTCTTTGTTCTTTGAGGCAGCAGTGCCACCCACTGTGCCACCGTGCCAGCCCTAAACTCCATCATTTAACTGGAAGTAGTTTGTTCCCTAATTTTTCATCTTCAGTCAGTGACTATTCTTTGAAACGCACTACTCATGATAATTTAGTAAAACTGCACAAATTTAATATTCACTGAGACCTTACTTCCGAAATAATATAAATATATTGAATATCCAGGGCTGCAGATAATCACTGCAATTTTTTAAAAATGAGAATGTTTTGTTTTGTTCCCCCGGGTGACTTTGTAGTCAGTTTGTGGATCTCCGCAGTGTGTTCAATGCCTCTAATGTGCGATGACATTCTCACTGCAAGATTAATCACTGTGATGTCACCACTCCAAATTTATTGAGAAATAATTTGCAGCTCATTACCATAAAATCCCACGACAAGTGCACATTCAAAATAGATTTATTTCTCAGATACTTTCATAATTTTCCACTGCCAGTCAACATAAACAAGGCTGTTTTGCGGACTGGAAATGCTTGGGATGAAAGGCAATGTTTTTTTACTCGCCAGGCTGGGCGCTGCCATTTAAGTCCTTCTGCTACACGTCGACATTCTGATTGACACCAGCAATTTCCTTCAGGCAGTTGCAAAATGAACAAGCCAATTAATTTGTGTTTCTCTGATGTGACATAGCCTTTCTCATTGTTTTTGGTGCATTGTTCAAATTGAGATTCCTAGGGAGCACAGTCACACTCTAATGAAGCTATAGTGTTTCCTTATTATCTGTAATTAAATCTACATCCAATTAGATCACATACCAGCTCCATCTGAACCACTAAATGTTCAGTAATGGCATTTAAACTTAATCCACATGGACTCTGGGATGCCTTTTTATTTTGACTTGAGGTTTGTCACAGAATGACAATCAACTGTTAGGGGAAGCAGAGAGAGAGTATAAAAACACAGTCCTGGAAGGAAAAGAGAAAGAGTGGTCCCTATTTTCCAAGTGTTAGTAATTGTTATGCTGACAGTGTTTGAAAGATTTTTCAACCAAAGTGTCGTTCAATTAGGTTTGTTACATAATGCAACAATAGATAGTCATCTAACAGGTGAAAAGGTTACGCTCTCAAGGGGGTTACTTTCAATTGAAATGCTGTCACAATTAATCTCTCTAGACTCATGGCAAGGAAACAAATGTTTGATATGACTTGTATACTAGTTGAACATTTGGAATCCAAATCAAGTGCCGTGTTTTGCTGTGACATGAGTGCGGGATGATGAAGGTATCAGCAGCACAGCTTGAGCATTAGTGCACAGAAAGACTTTCTCAAATCTGGATTCAAGGGCTGCCCTCATTTTTCCAGCATAGTCTGTACCAGAATCATCCTAACCATTGCAAAGAAATTTCAAGTACAAGTTATGACCAGCAATTTTTGAATTTCTACAACCTCTTTCCTTGGCAGAATTAAGTATTCTTGATTTGATTTGATTTATTATTGTCACATATATTAGTATGGAGTGCAAGGTGTTGTTTCTTGCATGTTATTCAAAGCATACTGTTCATAGAGAAGGAAAGGAGAGGGTGCAGAATGTAGTGTTACAATCATAGCTAGGATGACTGGTGCTGCATCCCTCCACAAAACTGATGATGCCCCCAGATCAAATTATTCATCATTTTGGGGGTGGGGCGGTGACACAGTGGTTAGTACTGCTGCCTCACAGTGCCAGGGTCCCGGGTTCAATTCCGGCCTCGGGTGACTGTGTGGAGTTTGAGTAATCTCCCTGTGTCTGTGTGGGTTTCCTCCAGGTGCTTCCTACCACTGTCTAAAGATGTGAGGGTTGGGTGGATTGGCTGTGCTAAAACAATTACCCTTTAGTGTCAGGGGGATTAGCAGGGTAAATACGTTGCAGGATAGGGCCTGTGTGGGAATGTTGTCAGTGTAGCTTGATGGGCTGAATGGCCTTCTTCTGTACTGTAGGGAGTCTTAAAAAATAAGTTTTGTGTGGCACTGCTAACTATTTACAGGCCTAAAGGAGTTCTTAAAATTAAGTTTTCTTTCTGAGGTAATGGCATTAACATGATCCTTTAAAATAGTAAAATAATTTACTTACTAAGAAACTAACTACTGCACACAGGTGAAACTTGTAAGTGAGTCAGTTCTGTTTTTTAAAGTCACTTCCAGTCCTTTAAAATAGGGCCACTCACAGTACACAGTACATGGAGTACACAGACTGATTTTTAAAAATATAATCAATCTATATTTAGCTGGATTAATAAAACTGCACCAGGTTTTCTCTCTTAGATATGCCACAGATTATTTCTTGATGGAAGGAAACATTATTTAACCATTGCGTGTTAAAATGCTGACTGATTGTCTTGGTTTCTGGAGGATTGGCAGGGGTACGGGGAAAAGGCAGTGGAATGGCATTAAGTCAGGGAGGCAGTGGTATAATTGCTAGGCTATTAATCCAGAAACTCAGCTAATGTTCTAGGGGCCCGGGTTTGAATTCCACCACAGTGGATGGTGGAATTTGAATTCAATAAAAAATATCTGGAATTAAGAATCTACTGTTCGGTATCCAAGCAGCAATCAGCATCCTTTATTCTGCAGTAATCTGTTGTACCATTGAGCCTCCAAAAGGTGGTTACTGACAACCCCTAGGCAGCTTCTTCCAGCTTGGGCTGTGTGTCAATAACTCATCTGACTGTAATACCAGCAAACATAACCCAGTACCCCATTCACCAACAGTCCCACACCTGACCTTCCCTCTTACTGAATTTCACAGCATCCTCTTGGCCACAATATAAACTAAAAGCCATCAAAAAATAAACATTCCAAACAAAATATATAAATCAAGACAGATCATATTTCATATAAACTTAAACTAACCACTCGTCTGCATTCTCTTCGTGCCTTTCTTTGATGTGTCTTTGCCTGGCCTTGTGCTCAGAGTGCGACTCCAACAGTTGCAGCTTGACTGGTTTAAGGTGCTTACTTTCAGTGGAGGATACTGCAGAAGCCCTTGTGGACAACCGTGAACAGCTCTTGGCGTGGAAGGCTTCACTTTAGACTACATTACCACAGCAAGGCCAGCAGCTGTTTGGGCTGACAGGCACTGGCAGAGTGGCAGTGGTGGGGCAATGAATGCTCTAACCCTGAGAGAATACATCAGGTTTTAGCCACTGCCAGCAACTCCCATGATGGAATTATAGACTCCAAACCATGCAAAGCCCTGTGCACAGTTAATACCAGGTTCCACCATGCAGTCTGGCATACCATAAAGGCTTTCTGCCAGAGCACCGAGCAAGTCAGCAAGTACCAACACCTCCCCTAATGTAAAACACAAAGGAGGAGATTACAAGAAAGAGGCAACCCCATTCCTTGATGGAATATTGGTAAATTGAAAAGGGTCAGAGACTAGTCTAAACAAATTCTCCTTTAATTAATTTTAATTAAGCGCATCCAAAACCCTATGTAGATTTGAAACCTGTGTTTTGTCTTGTGCACATTTTCTGTATGCTGCATTTCAAGTATTTTATTTTGAGCATGCGTCAACATAAAGGTATATTTTTCTGTTATATTTAAACTGAACTAGCTCCTAATTTACTTCACAAATTTTGGTAGAATCTGAGAATTCTAGGCATTAATGGTCCAGAAAGAGACAATTTGGCCTGTACCAGCCAAAACATTGCGATCGAGCCTAGTGTCACTTTCCAGCTCTTGGTCTTTAGATTATGACTTTTCAAATACATATCCAAGAATATATTAAATGTGATGAGGGTTTCTGCCTTTACCACCCTGCCAAACATTGAGAGCCAAACCTTACCATACTCTAGATGAAAACAGTTCTCCTCAACTTCCCTCTAATTCTTTTACCAATTACTTTATATCTCTGCATCCTGATTACTGATCTATCTGCTCAGGGAAATAGATCCATTGTATCTACTCTATCTAGGCCCCTCATAATTTACCCACCTTAATTAAATTTCCCCTCAATCTTCTTTGTTACAAAGAAAACAAACTCAGACAATCAATCGCTCCTCTCAGCTGAAAGTGTCCAGTCCTGGCAACATCCTTGTAAATCTCCTCTCCATAGTATAATCCTATCCTTCCGAGAATGCATTGACCAGAACTGCACTCAGTTTCCAGCTGTGACCTGCTTAGTGATTTACACAGTTCTAGCATTACCTCCCTGCTTTTATACTCTTGACTTTGGCTAATAAGAAAAAGTGTCCCATACAGGCAGCATGGTGGCACAGTGGTTAACACTGCTGTCTCACAGTGCCAGGGACCTGAGTTCAATTCTGGCCTTAGGTATCTGTGCGGAGTTTGCTCATTCTCTCCGTGTCTGCATGGTTTTCCTCCGGGTACTCCAGTTTTTTCCCACAGCCTGGGTTGGATGCTCTGTTGGAGAATTGGTGCAGACTTCATGGGCCAATTGCCCTCCTTCTGCACTGTAGGGATTCTGTGATTCTATGTATGCATTCTTAACCACCCTATCTACTCTGATACCTTCAGATATCTGTGGATATTCACACCAAGGTCCCTCTATTCCTCTACACTTCTCAGTATCCTTTCATTTTGCTTTTGTTTTTCTCCCTAAATGCCTTACTTCACAGTTTTGGGAATAACAGGAGCAGAACTACACAGCCTCACGGGAAGAGTGCAGCCCACGTAAAAACATTTACCCCAGACCTCAAGAATAACAGGATACCTCCCATTAGAAAGACCTAAACCTATAACATAATCTCCACACCTTCAAAGTATGAACTTTCAATATAGCTGCTACACTTGCCTGCACAAAGAAAGTAAAGGATATTGACACAGATAAAAACAGAGCCAATAAGCTAAGGATTCTCACACCACGCTTGGGCTCACCACAAAATAAGCCTCACTCATCTCTTGCCACACTAGAGATGCCACTCAAACCCCATCATCATCCGGAAAATGTAACCAATTTCCCCACCAAAGAGATACAACCAACTGGAAGAAGAATCACCAGAACACCGACAGACGGAATATCTCAGGGAAAAATGCAATCCTCCCCCTCTGGGAAAGCCCGTGGGATCAAATATAATAGATCGGAGCCTATATCAGCACCCCACTGACTCAGATAGTGAAAGGAAACCTCGGGGAGAGAGGCACACCAGGATAAGACCATAGACAGAAGACGTGGATTGACAGTGTACTCTCTAACATGCAAGATATCAGGAACACCGCCATATAACCTCATAGGGGAAACTCAGATAATGCGGAACCCCAGAATCTAGGTTCACACTCAGCCCTGCAAACAGGATACTACGCCTCCCTCCTCTCCCAGGGGAGCCTTAAACGCAAGAAGGAGAGTTGTCCAGAAGTCCCCAATAGGGGACATCCCGGAGAAAGAGAGCCTCCTCTCTCATTTAGTATATAATCCAAAGGATACACGCACAGAGCATCAAAGTAGCTGCAGCTCTGATCTATGCAGCCAAGATAAACAGAGAATAACAACACGGTGAAAAGTAGGATCGACAGGGCATAAGTACTTATGCCATCCTTGGGCTCCAATCAAAGCAAACGTCCCTTCCTTGCACCTGAGACACTATTCAGGCCCCACCATCAACAGAATTCCATCCGTTTTCCCCCCATCAGGGAAACCCTCGTAACAGGAGGAGGAGTTGTCCAGACATTTACAGTCAGGACTCGAGGGAGACAAAAATCTCCTTCTCCCAACAGGATGGTGTGCTCACTGTACATTCCAGGAGACAAACCACAAAATAACCACTGCCACAACCCACGCAGCCAAAAAAAATGGAAAACCAACCCAATAAAGCCGAGACAACCAAGGATTCCCTGACCGCACTCGAGTGTGCACAAGCATATATATCCCCCAACTCCAGCTATGCCGGAGGCACAAACTACAATAAAATCCAGTCCTTTCCAGGATACATGATCTGTCTGTACCATCACAGGAGACCAACAAGGATTCTTTAACCCCAAACTAACAACAAAAGAAAAAGAAAAACACGACGCCATTAGTTCTAAAGCGGGTTTTCCTCACCCATTATGAGGACTTATAAGACCAAATCCACCAACTCTATACCAACCATTAATCCATCACCCTGCTGTGGCACTTCTCATGTAATCCTTAATTAAAGTAAACGATGCCATATAATATAAATCTCCATTATAAATGCCAGAATTATAATGCAAACAAAGGGGATAAATGTCGAACAACCTGATGCCAAACAACCACCCCAGCATGCTCCCCAGTAGAACAAAGGAGACCCATTATCAGCCCATAAGCAAAGAAAATATCTCCATGTTACAAACACTAGACCACAGGAATCTAGAGTTGATACAGGGCCAGAAGCAGGGCGGGCAGATTCTCGAATCCACCCCGCTCCCCCCGGAGCCATATGGAAAGACCAAGTTTGAATGTAAATGGTAATACATTGTAAATTATGATCTCCCTCATTCCATTGCCACAGCATACCGGTGGATAAATTCCATTCTGAATAAATTGATATTCCTGGCTTTCAAAGAATAACAGGATTACAGGCGCCACACACCTCAGTACATATGCTGCTGATTCTTCTGCTGCTTAAGTGAGGGAGAAACCTACCCCGATGACATTGCCTGATGATCAAAATCTGTTCCATTGGGTATGATGGAATATTCTGTACTAAATAAACCAAAAAACATGGGGAACATGGAAAATTTGAGAAAATAGTTTAAGGTTGCAGGCCAGAAGCAGGTTAGAAGTCTTCCTAAGTCCCATTTTCTGAGGGTGAAGAGAAATGCGATGACAGAAACAAGAAGTTGGTTAATTGTTTTCAGAAGCCTCTAAGGCAATCTAATGCTATGTTTGCACATTATTCCCTGACCCTAGTAAAGAGAAAAATGCATTCATCAACGGGTACTCTAATGGAGAAATATTGTAACAGACAATGCTGATTATGAAATTTCCAAAAAATATTAAAGCCACCTTTGCATTCATTCAATGATGTGAATCATCTGGAAGAATTGATTTTGCGTTATTGGCTCAGTTTGAAATGGACTGTTCTTGTTGAAGTAAAGTGCTGAGACATGTTGTTGCTACAGTAAAACTGCTGTCTTCTTTAGGCCTACCTCTAAGAGGACATGATGAGCCATCATTGTCAACTCGAAGAGGTAAATTTTTTAGCCTGCCTTGAATATCTCAGTGAATTTGATGAGTTTCTCAAAGAGCATTTGAAAAGTTATTCATGTTTTAGCTCATGGAACATCAACTTTTTAACACACAGAACCCAAAACAAATTCATCATTATGATGGCAGAGCGGCTCAGAAACCAATTCACGAATGAAGTAAAAGATGTCAAATACTCTTCTATAATAGTTGATTCAACACCAGATGTGAATCATGTGGACCAATTAACATTGATATTAAGTTATGTGACCAGCGATGGTGAAGTTGTAGAGCGATTTTTCTGTTTTGTTCAGCTACAATCCCACACTTATGAATGTCTGGAGACAACTGTTTTGGAAATCATTGCAAATCTAGGTTTGGACATTGAAAATTTCGTGGGCAGAGCATTGATAATGCTGCAAATTTGGCATGAAAATATTCAGGTTTAAAAGCAAGACTGAACAATGCAAGCATCTGTGCATTATTCATCCCATGCTCCAGTCACTCCTTGAACTCAAACTGCAATGCTGCAGCTGCATCCTGTGAGCAATTGTACATTTTTTTTGATTTTGTTCACAGCGATGGAATATGCTGCAATCACGCTTGGAGCAGGCAAATGGAAAACATTTAATGGTCAAAAGAAAGGATAAGGATAGGCAACAACACCTTCTCCAGATCATCCTCAACACTGGTGCCCCACAAGGCTGTGTCCTCAGCCCGCTACTATATTCCTTATACACCTATGACTGAGTGGGTAAATTCCCATCCAACTTGATTTTCAAGTTTGCTGATGACACACCTTAGTGGGTCAGATTTCAAACAATGATGAGACGGAGTACCCGAGTGAGATAGAGAATCTGGTGAATTGGTTTGACGACAATAATCTCTCCCTCAATGTTAGCAAAACAAAGGTGATAGTCATCGACTTCAGGAAGCATAGTGAAGAATATGCCCCTATCTACATCAATGGGGATGATATAGAAATGGCCAAGAACTTCAAGTCTTTAGGTGTCCAGTTCACCAACAACCTGTCCTGGTCTCCCCATGCCAATACTATAGTTAAGAAAGCCCACCAATGCCTCTATTTTCTCAGAAGACAAAGGAAATTTGGCATGCCTGATACGACTCTCACCAACTTTACAGATGCACCATAGAAAGCATTCTTTCTGGTTGTATCACAGCTTGGTATGGCTCCTGCTCTGCCCAAGACCGCAAGGAACTATGAAAGGTCGTGAATGTAGCCCAATCCATCATACAAACCAGCCTCCCATCCATTGATTCTGTCTACACTTCTCCCTGCCTCGGAAAAGCAGCCAGCATAATCAAGGACCCCACACACTCCAGACATACTCTCTTCCACCTTCTTCCATCGGAAAAAGATACAAAATTCAGAGGTCACAGGCCAATTAACTCAAGAACAGCTTCTTCCCTGTTCCCATTAGACTTTTGAATGGACCTACCTTGCACCAAGTTGATCTTTCTCTACACCTTAGCTGTGACTGTAACACTATGTTCTGCACTCTCTCCTTTCCTTCTCTATGAACGGTATGCTTTGTCTGTATCGTGCGCAAGAAACAATACTTTTCATTGTATACTAATACATGTGACAATAATCAATCAAATAAAATAAAATCAGAATTTGTGACACCAGTTGGTCCACTTTGCAGATGCTGTTTTGGCTTTGAAACGGAATGTTGTTGATATAAAGGAAACCTGATCAGACATAGCTGTATCAAATTTAAAAAAAACACATGAGCGATAAAGTTTCCTTAGTAGAGAAGTTTGAAAAGTACAATATTGCTGTTTTTACTATTTTGTGGAACTGCTTACCTCAAAGAATAAATACCGTCAGCAAATCGTTGCAAAACGTTGATACAACTCTATTGAATGCTGCACAATTGTTAGCCTCAGTTAAAAGTATTGTCATGGAAGTTTGAGATGACTATAGCTTGTTGGAAACAAGAGGCACTAACGTTAACAAAAAATACAGGTCTCTCTGATGATAAGGAGTATACAAGATGCAGGAACTTATTTTTCAATAAAACTAGAGACAATTAAATCACTTCAAAAGGGAAAGAGAAGATCACCTTTGAAACTGTCAATGTTATATGTGCAAAATAATGTTGAAATCACAGAGTAGAAGTAAATCTCTGAGGAAAACTGATGATTTACTCTGCATGCTTTCAACAGAAGTTTGGATAAGAATACTAAAAGCCATTGCAATAAGAAATTAAGTTAATTTTGCTGGGAAGACATAGACACAAATCTTTTTGCAGGTGAAGTGAAAAGGTTTATTCATTTCATCGTTAATGATGAGCTCGATACTAGCTGATCACGAGTGGATTTGTACAGACTTGTACGCGACTGTTTGCAGGCAACCTTTGCAAATATGGAAAGTATTCGGAAAATATTTCTTACAACACCTCTCACAAATGCACCAAGTGGACCTTCTTTGCCTATATTGGAAAGAGCAAAAACATATTTATGAACTATGATGAGACAGAAACTTTTAATAAGTTCAGCAATATTGAAGATTGAATGCGCACCTTTACAAGATTTTACCTGTGATGGTGTCGTTGATGATTTTGTGAAGAAGTGTAGAAAAAAAACTGTTTAACTTGCAATGCCATCAAGGGATGAAGCAAGAAAATCTTAAAAATATGTCCCTCTTTCGTAGTTTCTTGTTTAACTTCTGTGTTTTCAAAAGGGACCACCATTTGCTGGTCTCATATAAAGGCTGCTGGTCAGATGCAGATAGTTCTAATCACCATCCCCTATCACCCTCAGGATTGGCCTTCAGAAAGTCTCTTCTGGGACAAAGAATGGAACCCTGCTAGAGACAAAGCCACTGATATTGGACTTTGACGCACTGGAGTCCACTTGATTAGAGTATTTGCTCATGCACAGGACTGGCACCTTCTGCCCTGTGCTGCAATCATGTCATTGGCTGATTTTTCTATCGTGCTGCTTATCAGCCAGTTCCATGTCTGGTCAGCTCAAGATACACATCACAGTTTTGATCATCTTTACTGTCCGACTGAGAAAAGGTAGTCTTGAATTTCAATTCAGGAATTGCCTGTGTGTTTTTATCAGTTAAAAAGCACTAAAGTTAAGCACATCATGTGGGTTTGTGTATTTTTGTGGCTAGTGCCTGAGCATTCTGTGGGGTGAGGGTGAGCAGAGTCGGGAGGGAAGTGATGTAAAGGGCCGATTGGCCTACTCCTGCATCTATTTTCCATGTATGTTTCTATGTATTGGGGGAGGGAAGAGATAGCATTAAGGGTGGGGCATGATGCCATGGGGTGGGGGGAGTGGGCATTATATCACTGGAGGTACTGTGTGGGGCATCATGGGGGTAGCCCCCAGAGAGCACGTGGCACCCACAAGCGAAAGTCCACTACTGATAACGAATTATTTATCAAATAGTTGTGACTGTACCATGTTTCAACAAGTCTATTTCTTTCTAAATTATATTTGTTCAGTCACTGTGATGCATAACTGTCTGTGAATGTAACAATTTAACTACTTTATGAACAATATTTAATCTGAGAGTAATCTGGTACTACGTACAAAACAAAAATTGAATATCCAATTGCATCAAATTTGGACATAGCTTCAGTCTAATCATTATGCCATAGGAATGAGGTGATAAACTCTGAAATGCCTTCCCTAGTTGTAAAAGATAAAATGGTTTTATGGCCACTTCAAGTATTCATTTTGGTTGATTTAAAAATGGGAAAATGCTAAACTTAGCTTCAATTTATAGGAGCAAATAATTCATGAAACCCCTTAAACTTCAACTTAGTAAAATTAATTTTGAGATGCAGATATACTGTGTTAAAGGAATGAATATTAAATAATTTATCGACCCCCCTGATGAATTTCTTACATACAACACAATTCGTGAAATGTAATTAACTTTTTCGTGGAAACTGATCACACTGATGTGCTGAAGAATTACCCTCTGCACCTCAATGTCCTAATGTATTGTGACATCCACTTTAGGTAACACAAGACAATTATCCATTTTCCACGTAAAAGACTCCAGATGAGAAATATTTTTTCTAATATCTTTAAAAATCAATGACCTTTCATCCGAAGCTTGTGCATTGTTACAAAATGCCAAAATGAAAGAGAATAGGTTTATTCATGGCCTTTTAAGGCAGAAATCGCTTGGGATTGGTAAATATTTTGATTTGATTAGTAGATTGAGGCCTTGACCTTAAGCTATCTCCAAACCCACACCTGGTTGGGGTAGTCTCTAGGCAGGAAGAAAATAATTTAAAATGGAAGAACGCATGTCCGACCCATTTCAAATATACCTGTTGCTATTTTGAAGGCTTGGGTTGCAGGGTGTTTGACTTCCTGTCTTAGAGAGACACTGTCCTCTGTCTCCCACTATGCAGTTGGGCCTTATTTAAGTAGCTGTAAAATGGGTTCTGAAAACCCTTAGCAAGAACAGCCAGCTGTATAAGAATAGTGATTTTACAGGACTCCTTGTGGACCAAGAGGAGAAGGAAAGCCCCCCCCCGCCCCAGAGCCTCTCACAAATTTGAGGTTCATTCTACATGTCTGTAAAGAATATAATTCAGTTATAATCAGGATTAATCCTAATCTATCGTGGCCATGAGCAACTGATCATTACCTATCAAAATCCAATTTATAGGGTCGGTTTAGCTCAGTTGGTTGGGCAGCTTGTGTTTTTATTTATTCGTGTCACAAGTAGGCTTACATTAACACTGCAATGAAGTTACTGTGAAAATCGCCTAGTCACCACACTCCAGCACCTGTTCGGGTACACTGAAGGAGAATTTAGCACAGCACATCTTTTGGACAGTAGGAGGAAACTGGAGCACCCAGAGGAAACCCACACAGACACGGGGAGAATGTGCAAACTCTGCACAGACCGTGACCCAAGCCGGGAATCGAACCCGGGTCCCTGGCGTTGTGAAGCAACAGCGCTAACCACTGTGCTACCATGCCACCCACATTCCTACTGACAAGATGAGGTTTAAATCTGTCTGGGGAAGGAGTCACTTGTTCCCTCCACCTGTTGAGATTCTATGAGTTCATATCTAACTTTATGGATTTTTTTGCTGTTAATTACACCCAGGATAAAGCTATGTGTGGAGGACCCTGTGCTCTTTGGTTGTGATATCAATTGATTTAATAATGTTATATTTTGTGTTTTGATGTTTCAATCACAATGGAATCAGAAAACAGCCCAGCATTGGTTGCAGTGCAGAATGTGCTCTATCCTCAGCGAGAAGCTGCTGGCGCAGGCGCAGTGGTGAATTGCTGTTTCTCACTGGAGCATGTGCAGTATCTCCCACTGGATAATGTGGGTAGTGTGGTGAGAGAGATGTTGTGGTGGGCAGGAACCAGAGCCTGACAATTGAAAGAGAGGGAGGGAGGACAAAATTGGAGCTTCGGAACGTGGCAATCAGTTTGGGTCGATTAAAATCATGTTTGAGAGGCTGGAATGGGAAGAGATTAGGCAATTGTTGTACCACACAAGCAATATGTTACCCTTATGAAATGATGTCAACTGAAAGTGACCTAAATACATGTTTTAAATCAATGGGAAAGAAAAAAATATTTCAGCATCAGACAAACCAAAAATGAGTCGCAAGTTTCGCAATCGTCTTCATGGACGCACCGATATCACCATCTCACAGACAAAATTTTAAAAACTGATGATAACCTTGAGGAAAGTAAAGTGGAACAATAAGCAACGTAATATCCTGTGTCAGCACAGTGCAGCATCATTTTAATCACACAGCATTAGACACACAGCAGGTCCACAATGTTAAACATGCAAAAAGTCCACAGCATTAAACACACATCAGATTCACAACACTAAACGTACGCAGGTCCCCATTTTGAAAGTGCTGCAGGTTTACACTACTCAATGTTGAAGCTCCAGGTTTGCCCAATGGGGAGGTTCCTCTCCTCTGGTCTCTTCAGGAAGTGAGCAGCTGATATGATCCAGTCCTGGGCACAGCAGCTCCACAACTGCCCCATGGTAATTCCAACCTTCCTTTCCTCCTTCTGATTTTGCTCATCACTTCTTCCTGTGGTCTGATAGCTACTCCTGTTTCTTGCATTTGGTTGGATATGATGTAAAAAAATATGAATGATGAGGCACTAAATGTACATATAAAATTGAAGCAAAATAATTGGAAACAGCCAATGAAGGCCTGTTTCTAGCAGGTAAAACAATAAATCAACTACCAGTAATCAGCAGGATCTGCCAATGCAAGTAATGAAAAGAAGCAATTGAAACGTTCTGAATGTTTTTTAAACAACTTTCAGATCTCCACTTGATTGCTTCACTTAGCAGAGTACTTGAATCGTGTTGTGGAGTAGATTATTATACAAAATAATCTCAGAAGCCCTCAGATACCGAACAATTGTTTATTAGCCATTGTCTTGGGAAAGTACCACCTCAGAGAAAGGCCTCTGAAGCACACTCTACCCCACTGAAAAACAATGAGACATTTATACGGTGAAAAACATGTGGGCGGTATATTGTTTAAGTTCCAAAATTGCCTGTTTTTAGATTCATATGAAATAATTTGCATTTCTGTGAGGCAGGGTGTCTACTGTTCCAAGAATTATCTGTCTTCTGTATCCCTTAGAGATCCTCTTCGTCTCTTGTTGTGACCAGGCTTGGTCTTGTACCGCCAGCTTTGAGGCAGCACAGAGGTCATCACGTATTCAAATTACTGATACTAGCTGGCTGACTGCCCAACAACATAAGCAGTTCTTGCCACATCAACATGTTTGTTTACCCTGATTGTGGAATTTTACTTAACCTTTCCAGAAAAATCCATTTAGTTAGTTACATTTAACCCTTATAAAGATCCCTTATTAAACCATACTCATTATTTCTTACAAATAGCAATCAAGTTTGCAACTTGAGTGGCAGTTTCATTGGAAACTACAACAGATCCCAGGCTGACAATCTGTCAGGGATTAATCCTTCTCCACAGAAGCTCCAAAGTAGTTCTGGTGACAAGAGGGAAGTGAGTAGAGCACAGCATGCATTGCAGCTGCCAGTCCATGGAGACTATTGCATCCCAGGGCTCCCAGTATCTTTAAGCTGTTTAGATCAGTGATCCTGCAAATCCATCAGACTGCAATCCAGAACTCTGTTTAGGCTAGATTCAGCTGCCAGAGTTTGTCATCTCTCAGGACAACATCTCCTGCCTTCCCTCTCAGAGCACTCTGCTAATGGAATGTGCGGGGAGAGAGCAGGATTCCCAGAGGTTAGGTTCAGAGCTGCAGGCAGCGTGAAATGTTGGCCAACTCAGTCCTTTAAGCCTTTTCACAGCAGGTAGAGTCAACTATTTGCTCAGGTGACATCTAGAAGTCTGAGAATAGAGTTCAAAAAAAGCACGTAGGAATAAAAGAGAATTCATTTGGTGTTGACTTATTCAATCGAACGATGATCATTGGCACACTCATGTACGAGTAAACATTGCTGGTGCATTGCCATATTGTTAGCTGGTGTAATGATGCACACTCAGACTTTGTTAGGAACACAAAAGGTTTTTATTAATAAGGGAAAATTGTACAGAGGCCTACAGCCCCCCAACTGCCCTGGAGCAGCCCACTGGCAGTTCCAGTCCCTACATGTCTACTACATATCTTTGAGAAGCCTTCTGCCTAAGAGAGTACTCCACCCCTTGGGGTGATTATCCATTCTCATTCCCAATTGGTCCCCCAAGCCAGGTGACCCACTTCTGATGTGTTTCCCTTAAAGGGACAATCGCCACAGATGGGTAGTGGTTTGAAGGCGTAACCCTCTTTTGAGAAAGTGGGGAGAAAGGGGTAGGATTGTGGTTTTAAAGGTAGTGTCACACAGATAAGAACACTTCAGTGATGGGATTGTATCTCTTGCAGTAGTCACAGGGGAGTTATCTGAGTGTAAGTCAGCATAACGGTCTTCTATAAATATATATAGCTCCAGTGGAATACATAATGGGGGTGGAACTCTTTTCTCTTGATGTAGTTTTCTGTGGGGTGCTTAAAGCAACTTGGGTGCCATTAAGTGCATTCTCGACCTTGGAGAAGGAAGAAGCTCTTAAAGAAAAAGAGGTTGTTGGAGCCAATCATCTCAGGACATTGCTATTGGAGTTCCTCAGGGTAGTGCCCTCGGTCCAATCATCTAAAGCTGCTTTATCAGTGACCTTCTCTCCATCATATGGTCAAAATTGGAGGTGTTCTCTGATGACTTCACAGTATTCCATTCCAATTACAACTGCTCATATGAGGTGCAGCAAGATGTGGAGAAATATTCAGGCTCAACTAACTTCAACAAGAGTGAGTCAAATTTCTTTTCACTTCTGTTGTCAACCAAAGTTCAGTTGATAGAATTTTACCTCAAAGTCAGTAGATTGTGAGTTCAAATCCCACTCCAGAACCTGAGCACAAAAATCAAGGCTGACACTTCAGTACAGCACGGAGGGAATGATGCACTGTAGAAAGTGCTGCTTTTTGGATGAGATGTTAAAGCAAAACCTCGGCTGCTCTCTCAAGTGGACATAAAAATCCAATGACATTATTTTGAACAAGAGCAGGGCAGGTATCCCGAGTGTCCTGGCGAGTATCTATTGCTCAATTAGCATCACAAAATTGGATTTTTTGGTTATTGTCACATTGCTGTTTGTGGGAACTTGTTGCATGCTAAGTGGCTGCTGCATTTCCTTCATTACGACAGTGGATACACTTCATTGGCAGGGAAGCAGTTCGTGATGCCATAGGATGTTATACGTACGCAAGTTTTTAAAATCTTTCTTTTGATATTCATTGTAATTGCCATCATCAAATCCAGTACCATCAACATTCTGAGGGTTACCATTGACCAGAAACTGAATTGGACCAGCCACATAAACACTGTGATGACAAGAGCAGGTCAGAAGGTGGGAATTCTGTGGCGAGTAACTCATCTGCTGATTTCCCAAGGCCTGTCCACAAACTACAGCACAAGTTAGGAGTGTGACGGAATTCTCTCCACTTTTCTGGATGAGTAGTGCCCCAACAGTATTCAAAAGCTCAACACCATCCAGGACAAAGCAACTCAATTGATTGGCATACATGTCCACCACTTTAAAGATGGCTAGGATACCAATCAACTGGGTTGCTTTAATCTGGAATGTTATCAAGCTTCTTGAATATTGTTGGAACTGCACTCATCTCGGCAAGTGGAGACTATTCCATCACACTCCTGACTTGAGCCTTGTTAATGTTGGAAGTCTTTAGGGAGTCGGATGGTGAGTTCCTTGACATAAAGCTCCAAGCTTCCGATCTGCTCTTTTTTATACAGAAGAGAATCATAGAAGTCTTACAGTGCAGAAGGAGGCCACTCGGCCCATCAAGCCTGCACCAACAACTATCCCACTCACGCCCCATCCCCGTAACCCAATGCATTTACCCTACTAGTCCCCCAGTGAATAAATGTCAATTTAGCATGGCCAATCAACCTAACCCACACGTCTTTGGAGTCCAGCTCAATTTCTGGCCAATGGTAATCCCCAAGGTGTTGACCGGGGGAGATTCAGCAACGGTAATGCCATTTAATGTGGAGGACAGATTATTACATTTTGTTGGATTGGATCATTCCCTGGCACTTTTATGGCGCAAATATTAATTGCCACATATCAGCCCAAGCCAAATGCTATCCAGGTCTTGCTGCTCATGTCAATGGACTGCTTCAGTATCCAGGAGTCATGTATGGTGCTGAATATTGTGCAATTATCAGCGAACACCCCCCACATCTAATCTTATTAATTTTTATCATATTGGTCAATGATGAAGCCGCTGTAAATGGTTGAGCCGAGAAAACTTCCCTGAGGAACTCCAGCAGGGATGTCCTTGGAATGAGGTAATTGACCTCCAACAGCCACAAACATCTTCTTTTGCCCTAGCTATGATTCCAATGAATGGAGGGTTTCCCCATGATTCTCAATGCCTCCAATATTGCCAGGGCTCCTTGATTCAGTCAATGCTATCTTGACATCATGAGCAGTCACTTCCACTCTGGAGTTCAGCTCTTTTGTCCATGTTTGAACCAAGGTTATAACAATATCAGGAGATGAGTAGTCCAGGCAGAACCCAAACTCAACGTAAGCGAGTAGGTTATTGCTGAGTAAGAGCCACTTCATAACACTGTTGATGACACTTTCCATTACTTTGCTGATGATCGAGGGTAGATGTGATGGGAAGTGAATTAGTTGGGTCGGATTTGTTCTACATTTTGTGGATAGGATATACATGAACAGTTTTTCACATAACTGGGTAGATGCCAGCACTGTGACTGTACTGGAACAGCTTGGTGAGGGGCACAGCTCATTCTGGAGCACTAGTCTTCTATACCAATGCCAAAATGTTGTCAGGGCCCGTAGCCTTTGAAGTGTACAGTGTCTTCAGCTATTTCTTAATATCACATGGGGTGGAGCCTATTGGCCAGAGACTGTCATCTGCAATGCTGAGGACCTTAGAGAATGTCAAGATGGTTCATCCACTTGGCACTCCTGGCTGAAGACTGTTGCAAATGCTTAAGCCTTGTCTTTTAGACTGATGTGCTGGGCTCCCCCATCATTGAGGATGGGGTATTTGTGGATCCTCCTCTTCAAGTGTTTTGTTTAATTGTCCACCACCATTCACAACTGGGTTTGGCAGGACTGTGGAGCTTAGATATGATCTGTTTTGGGGGATCACTTATCTCTGTCTGTCGCATGCTACTTCCCTGTCTGACATGCAAGTACTCCTGTGTTGCAACTTCACTTGGTTGACACCTCATTTTTAGATATGCTTGATGCTGCTCCTGACATTTCTTCATTGGTTGGGGGTAATAGTAGAGTGGGGAAGATGTTTGGACATGAGGTGGGGATTCTCCCAAAAGTGCTGAATTGGCAGGAAAACGGTTCTAAATCCCGTCTGTTCTGACAGTTCAGCTTCTCACCTGAATCTCTGCACTCTGTGCACTGAAGAGGTCCCAGTCGGGAATCTCATTAAAAACCCAGGGGGCGGGGCCTATTCGCACCAGAGTTTGACAGTTCTGGAACTCTGCACATGCGCAGTGGCCCCAAACTGTCAACCTGTAGATAGATGGATAGATCAGCTAGCATATTCAGACCTTTACACTGATTGGATATTATAATTAAGTTGATGTGTATGTATTGTGAATTGTCTTTAACATTTGTATCCTATGCATAATTAATAATTGTGAATGGACATAGATAACTCCTATACAAATATGCACTCTTTGATTGGTATATGTTAATTACTTGTAATCGAATGTGGAAATATATGTTTGTGTAAACCTGTATTCGGGTTTCTGGCTCACCACTAGCTGGCATACTAGGATCCTTATTATAGCTAGCAATAAATGACTGATTTAAAACTCTGAAACTTGGTCTGGCTACTTGAGGGGAACAAAGTCTGTCACAAGCTTAAAAGGCTGAACACCAACAGCCCCACAACACACCTTTTATGTTAATTACTACTAATTGCTGTTAATTGACACTGCTTTTTATCCTTCTGACTTGTTACCTTCTAAGTGATCAATAAACTTTCTCGCCATATGGTTAGGTCTCTAGAATCTGATGTGATTTATGATTGGGGGATATTGCAAACAAGTGAACCTCATAAATCTTTGTGTAGATAAATCAAACAAAATCTTATACTGAGGGGTGACCTGATAGAAGTTGATAAAATTATGAGAGGTATAGATCGGGTGAACAGTTGGAAGCTTTTTCCGAGGGCAGAAATGACAATTACAAAGGAGTGCAAGTTCAAGATAAGGGGGGAAAGGTTCAGTGGAGATGTGCGGGGGAAGTGTTTTTTTACACAGAGGGTGGTGGAGGCCTGGAATGCACTGCCAAGTGAGGTGGTTGAGGCAGTTACGTTAGCCACATTTAAGGCATCTTGATAAGACATATGAACAAGCGGGAAATAGAGGGATATAAGCGGTTGGTCTAGATAGATAAATGTGATTGGCGCAGGCTTGGAGGGCTGAAGGGCCTGTTCCTGTGCTGTACTGTTCTTTGTTCACTCTTAGACCAAGTTGTGAAGCAACAATTCTGAAAAACATCAAAAACAGCTCTCAGCACCTCTCCATAAACATCACTATATTCCCACCTTTCATCTTCTCTGCCTCCTGTAAACATCTTTTTCTTTACATCTCTCTCTGGCACCCTGCCCAGCCTTAACCAACATGGCTTTTCAAGACTCCTTAGTTTCAACTTAAAATATTGAGAGCCCGCCTCAGTCAATTGTAGGAAAAATAGCCAATTGGTCTATCACTTGTCAATAATGAAATAAAAATCAGCTCATTGGTTTTAATTAATTAATTACACATGTTGTCTCAGCTTTAAGTCAATGCTTCACCTCAAACTATGGCCAGGATTCTTCCAAAAGAAATCTTGTCGGAATTCTACCGCCCTGCCCGTTACGGAATCGGAGCGGGCGAGGCTCGGATAACGGAAATGCCCATTGACCTTGGGCAGGGTTTCTGGTCTCGCTTGAGCAAGGCTATAAAATCCTTCCCCCGAAGTTCCCAACATGCGGGAAAGTGGAAGTAACTCCTGCCTTTTTTTTAGTGTACTCTGCAGTGCTCAGAGTGAATCTCTGACACTCTGAGCACTGCAGAGTGCCCCAGCGGGCTTCACTCTGGAAAGTGATCAGTTTCCATGACATTTGCATGTGATAATCAGCTCCACGCTGATTTCCGGCGCAGAGCTGATGACATTGAAAAACTTACTTTGAAAGACGCATAGAGGCTGTTGCGCCCAGCGTGAATCCCGCAAAACAGCCGCCGCCAATGTCTCCTGCCCCACTGTGCTACTCGAGCAGCGCAGCGGGCTGGGAGAATCACCCCTTATATCTCCGATCTTTAGGTAGGCTGAGTCTCGACCAATAATTGGTTAACATGGTTGTCATTTAAAGTTGAGGCTCCTGATACAAGGGCCTATTCAGTCTCCTAGTCAAGGTTCACAAGTTATATTACCTCTTTATTCTACGTCCTGGGAAGTACACAAAATATTTATTCTCACTGCATTTTGATTGTATTAATAATCAAGTGTTAATAATATGTTTGTAATTATAAAAGTTATAAACATCTGTGTGCCAAATTACATTTCCAGCCTTTCAAACATATCTATTAATGAATAACTTATTCTTCAACTGTCCCACAATTAAGGCTGTCTACTTAACTAAGCTGGCTGGTTTCCAATAATACTGGTTTAGTTTTTTTATGAAAATGGCTTCCATCAATTTTGGCAGAAAATGCTTAAGAACAAATGAATTCAAACTAGTCACATTAAAACTAGAGATTTTGAAACTACCAACAAGAGTTCCTGAGGGTCTGAAAGAGAAAGGGGACAAGGGGAAGATTGTTTTTAGGGAAGAGGGGAAAATAAGAAGCGCACACCTTCCCCAAGAACAGCTTGTTAAGTCAGAAGAGATGGGGAAAAGTGGGATGCATAATGATGGATTAGTGATGTACCACTATCATTGGCTTCAGCCCCTCCACCACCCATCCCCTCTACAATGGCCGACCCATAATGGCCAGTACCATCTCCTCCATGGGGTTGCAGTGGTGCCTTTTCCCCTGCAGTTGATTGCTACAGCCTCCGGCGCCCACCTTCCCCTGTAAAAGAGGGGATGGGTGTCAAGGAGGGTTTTGTGATGTGGCTGCTTTAGAGCAATAGCTGGTGGTGAGTGCAAGGTGTGAGATTTGAATGCAAGGTTATGAGAGTGTGGTGAGGCATATGAAGGTTAACTATGAGCACTGACTGAAAGAGTTTGTTGGGAGGAAATGATCGGGGTATAATGAACTGCATACTGGCTTGTGGTGCAGTTGAAAGAATACTGCTTATGAAGATACATTCACTGACTGTGATGTCCGTGAAGTCATTATACTTTTTGTGGAACTGCATCCAGGTCATTGGGACTAAACTGGCAGTGACTTCCATGGGTATCCTTTCTCACTGCCTTGTGACTGTGAAATCAAGTGATGGTATGTCTTCATCTTCACAGTCTTCTTGCTCTTCTACTGCTCCTGGACAGGTTGCCTTTCTTTGATATCTGAAATGAAAAAGGGACACAGGTTGAGTTGTGATGAGAGGAGAAGAGAAAAAAAGAAGTGTGCGTTTATATCATCAGCAGCTTCTCAGTCAGAAGGAGTTGAGGAATGGTGGAGAGATAGAATGAGAGAAAAAGAATCATTATCTGAGGATACTGTCATTGTCAATGGCTTCAGCTGTGTCTGTGGCCTCAGTCTCACTGTACACCTCCCCATAATAGACAGCAACCATCTTCCTCATGGAGCGTTCAACATGTAGGTTTACCTCTCCTCTGGTTAGTTCCCATTGCTTCCAGTAGTGCATCATTTCTCCTGCAAGAGAAAGGGAAGTGTATTACTGAATGCAGAGCCTTCTATTTGGGAAATCGGGCTTTCATGCTGGAACAGCTAACACTGTGTGGTTGGAGGCTTCCAATATTGCTGCATGTGTGAGGATGTGAGTCCTGATTGATAAAGATTGTTGGTAGGTGATTGGTTTACAGGTATTGCTGAGAGTGTGAATTTACTGCAGAGCAGTGATTGGAAGAGCAGTAAGTATGGGAAAGATTTTTTAATCCAAAAAGTTTTTGTCCCAGTGTAACTCCACTCCATCCCAGCCATTTGTCACGTATTCTTTCACACAGCACTGACCTTTGTTCTGCTTTTAACACATTCTGCTATCTTAACTTTGTGCCAGTATCAGCATTTTCTTCTGTTCTCATCACTATCAGAAACACTCCCTTTGTTTTGTGTTCTATCTATCTTTTACCAATCTCTCCGAGCTCACACCTATCCCAAAATTTAGACTTTGCTCCACCCCCACCCCTTTAGATAGTGTAAAATCCCTCACAGTACTTCCTCCCTTTGTCTTTGAAGAAGAGTCATATGGACTTGAAATGTTAAATCTGTTTTTCTCTCCACAGATGCTGTCAGACCTGTTGTGTTTTTCCAACATTTTCTATTTTGATTCCGGGAGAGGTGGAAATTCTTTTCAAATTTTTGTTCTGTTTCTCCCACACTTGCTGTTCCAACTCCTGTAATAACAGATTTCCTCTTTCCCACTTTTATGTTCTTCCGATTAAAGATTCTATATCTGCAGGAGCAGGAAAAGCATCAGAGATGGAACCTGTGATTGGAAGAGCCAGAACAGCAGGTGTGGGAGAGATAGTCTGTAATTGGAAGAGCAACTCTGCCTCTCCCATACTCGCTTCTCCAGTCACAACTCTGGCTGGTCACAGTAGACCTTCAGCTTATCACTGCCTGCTGCCAAGCCACGAATGGTGGCAGCTGAAGTGAGAACTTTGACATCTCATTCTCAGTACCCCCATTCTTGAGCAATTTTGCCTTCGTTTGTGTAACAGTCTCATAGTCGGTGGCCATGATGAAGTACTCATACCATTGTAAAGGTCCACCAGGTACTTGTTCTTGAATTGGGCCCTCTAATGAATGTTGAAGCTGTAAATTTAGTGTACCTTTAAGAATTTTTTATATATCATGCTCTCTGTAGCTCACAGCCTTAGCTGATGCCATTGATGTTGGTTTGTCTACTAGGTGGTCCTTTTATGGCTCCTTAAATGGCTTAAATGGGGGTTGTTAATTTTTAATTATGGAATTTGTTTTATGACCCTGCATTATTAGAAGAAAGAATGTTTGCAGGTCAGGTGACAGGAGCTCTTTCATTTTCAGTTCTGAGCTGCAGATTTTAGTTTTAGAAAGGACAGCAAGCTGGAAAGAATTGTTTTTCTCTCTCTCCCTGTTTTATTTGGAAATTCTGCTTGTTATCTGAAAACAAGATCTTGCCTTCCTGGAGGAATGAATCTGATGTTGGTGGTTTGCCGAGGGTCTCCCTGGTGTTCTGGGAAGCTTGTTTGACTTCAAACTGTTCTGGGTGAATCAAGACTGAGAGGTCAGGGTTCCAATTCTCCAACCAAAGGACTCACTTCCAGTACCACGTGAGCTTTCGTCTTTGCTTTTTTAAACCTGTGGAAAGGGTTTATTTATGGGATTGGTTTTATTGGGACAGCTCCTATATTCGTTAAGCATTATAGTATATCATCATTGTTTGTAATTTATAAAAACTATTGCTAATTTTCTTTCCATACATGTTAACTATATTCTTCGCTAAACTTTATTTGATAAAAGCTCCCTTATGGGTCAGTTGAATCATACCTGAAGTGAAACATATCATGCTTACCCTTGCCAAATTCAAGGTGCAAAACTTATTGTCCAAGTGGACTCCATAAAACACTTTGGAGTTTCTGACCTGAACTATAACAAAGCAACTCTTCTAGTGGACCAAACACTTGGAAGTTCTCACGTTGTGGGTGGGAATTTCCAGCAGCACTCGCCCCAAAACTGGAAAATCCTGCCTGAGGTCAATGGACCTTTACATGGTCTACCTTCCATCTGCTACGATTTACTTGGCGGGTGGGGTGGGATGGGAAAATTCCTTTGCTTTGAACTACCAGTTGAGTAAGTTTTCAGTGACTTTGGTCATTATTCTCATTAATATATAGATTTCAGCTTCTCTGTTAATATTGGTAGAAATATTGCTTTATAAGCGAGATTAAGATAAAACAAAATGCATTATTCACACCAGGTGTGTTTAAACTGCTTGTCCAGTCTGCTAATACCACCAGCCATAGCGGATCAGCATGTTGGGAGTTGACAGCTCTAGCACAATATAAAAGTGTCTTCAAAATCTGAATCTATAAATATGCTCCACTAAGTTTCAAGTGAACTTTAATAGCTTCTCCCATCAATATTCCCTGTATCCAGCCCATTGCATTGCTGGTCAATGATTCCCTTTACTGTCTAGATTAACTTCATAGAATCATTCTGGAGAAAATTAATGGGGTCCTTAATTGCAAGCAGATGATGCTTTGCCTTTTAGTTACTGACAGAACTCTTTTTTTCTCCCATGTGTGTGCTTGTTTGCTAATGCAAAGTTCCTTGTAAATAAACAAATAAGCCACATGACCTCATGTGGAGGGAGTGGGAGAGGGGAGGGCACTGTGTGCACGGCTGAACATTCAAATAGAGCACCTCATACTTTTGCACCAACCTTGCTTCTGTCAAGAGCTCCAGTGCAGCATCTGAAAATCTGGGTGCTCATTCTCGTCAGTCGTTGTAGATTATGGAATTGCACAACTTCCAGAATTTGCTCAGCCTCATTCTATTCCAGCTGCAATGAGCCTCCCATTTAAAAAGTGAAGTCTAAATTTTGGTAGGGCTTGGCATGAATGATATTACTCCCCATGCTGAGACAGACAACCAACAATCAGCATGTTGGCTCCATGTGGAAATCATTATAATGGACAGGCAGCACAATGCAATTGTGTGATGAGTAAGCCACTGGATCTCTTCATACTGTGATCCTGTCACCTATTTTCATAAGTAAGATAGAATCCCTACAATGCAGAAACAGGCCATTCGGCCCATCGCATCTGCATCGACAACAATCCCACCCAGGCCCTATCACTGTAACCACATTTACCCTGCTAGTCCACCTGATGCTAAGGAGCAATTTAGTATGGCTAATCCACCTAACCTGCACAGCTTTGATCTGTGGGAGGAAACCCACAAAGGGACGGAGAGAATGTGCAAACTCCTCACAGGCAGTCGCCCGAGGCTTGAATTGAACCCGGGTCCCTGGCGCTGTGAGGCAGTGCTAACCACTGTGCCACCGTGTCGCCCTATAACTTGACATGTTGCTGCCAAGGCAGAGGAGCCATCTTTTCCTGTAGGAAAAACAGCCTCTACCTGCCTGTGATGCTTCTGCAGCTGCATTTGCAGCCCAGTGGGAGTTCTACTGAGCAGCAACGCAACCAAAAGCTGAGCTCCAATTTAACCCTCTTTCGTCCAACAGGCTTTTTGATGAATTTCTATAACATTGGCACTGTGGACTTGGAAGTGATTTTTTAAAAATCTCGAGACCCAGATTTTGTCATACAAATTGATTGTAACTCAATATTTGAGGATTCTTAGTGAAATTCGCTCCAGATTTAGGCTGCAGTCTGATTCAGCACATATGGCACTAATGTGATGCAAAGCGACTTTGCACTGATATTAAGATTGGAAATGGACTCATCAGCATGAAGTACACTTCCTGCAAGTCTATTCCAAACATTGATCAATCTTTATGCTAAGAAGTTTTTCCTGACATTACTCTTAAATTTCCCCTCAGGACATTGAATCTGTGTCCACTTTTCCTGCTTTCATGACTTACCTTGAAGTAGTTCCCTGTGCTACCCTTTTCTCTAACACTTATTGTCATATATATTTTCAGAAACTCCCTTCTCAGTTGTCTTTCAAGTTTAAAGAGCCTCATTTTCTATAATCCAATCTTTATAGTTCATTCTTCTGCTGTGTGCGCTCAGCTCCATGCTGGTTACCTGACTGCCTCCAGGGTGTTGTAAATTGAGTAATAATATTGCTTGTGGTGTTGAGGGAGCCAATACAACCATCCGAAGTAAACAGTCTAGTAAACATCTGCTAAGGGTAAATATCAATTCATGCTGACTGGCATGTTTCACCAGAGGGAACCAAAATTCATTTGTAAGGTTGGACAAATAGAAAATCACAACTTGGGCAATATACTGGACAGAACATTAGGATTACTTTGAAAAGGGAGCTAGAATCATAGAATCCCTATAGTGCGGAAAGAGGCCATTTGGCTTATCAAGTCTGCACTGACAACAACCCAACCCAGGCCCTATCCCTGTAATCCCATGTATTTAACCTACTAATCTCCCTGACGCTAAGGGAGAATTTAGCATGGCCAATCAACCTAACCTGCACATTTTAGGACTATGGGAAGAAACTCGAGCACCGGGAGGAAACCCACGCAGACACGGGAGAATGTGCAAACTCCAATTACTCGAGGCCAGAATTGAACCCGGGTCCCTGGCGCTGTGAGGCAGCAGTGCTAGCCACTGCCAACTTATTATTATGAATTATTTGAAAGCTTGTTGTTTCACACATGCGTAGTTAATACTGTCATACCCTGTGTTTTAGCATTTTCAGAGGGACCAAAGAAGAGGGTGGGGACTATATGTGAAATATACGTGGTTATCAATAAAAATAAACATCACTGTAAGGCTTACATATGAAAAGAAAATTATGCAAGCAACAACATTATTATGCGCAGTAAGTGTGAGAATACTAAGAGCCCAATGAGTAACATACTCTTATGTATCCAATCACACAATCATACCCCAACTTCAGAATTCAACATTATCCTCTATTTCCCATATTATATCCTTGCATCCCGAGTGAAATAAGTGAAAATGATTCAAATGTCATGCCAAGAAGACATGAAATATAATTAAATATATATATATATATATATTGGACATAGGCTTTATGCTGACTGAAGCTGTGGCTAACTATGACTCACAAAAAAGCTATTTCTAGCTTTCAACAAAACAATAGCAACCTCATTATCTCTAAAGAAGCACTAATATGCCCTGTAACTACCAAAATCAAATTCGAAGGAAATACTTAAAGACCTCTTTACATTTCTGAGACAAAATCCTGACTAATAGAGATGAAACATCTGAAAGGACAAAGGACCCTGAAACCTCTGATAAACTGATTAATGGCTGAAAGATTAACCATTGCAAGAATCCACTCCAGGAATAATCACCCTTTGTCCAAATAAAGGGGAAGAACATAAGAACTTAAGAAATAGGAGCAGGAGTAGGCCATCTAGCCCCTCGAGCCTGCCCCGCCATTCAATAAGATCATGGCTGATCTGACGTGGATCAGTACCACTTACCCGCCTGATCCCCATAACCCTTAATTCCCTTACCGATCAGGAATCCATCCATCCGCGCTTTAAACATATTCAGCGAGGTAGCCTCCACCACCTCAGTGGGCAGAGAATTCCAGAGATTCACCACCCTCTGGGAGAAGAAGTTCCTCCTCAACTCTGTCTTAAACCGACCCCCCTTTATTTTGAGGCTGTGTCCTCTAGTTTTAACTTCCTTACTAAGTGGAAAGAATCTCTCCGCCTCCACCCTATCCAGCCCCCGCATTATCTTATAAGTCTCCATAAGATCCCCCCTCATCCTTCTAAACTCCAACGAGTACAAACCCAATCTCCTCAGCCTCTCCTCATAATCCAAACCCCTCATCTCCGGTATCAACCTGGTGAACCTTCTCTGCACTCCCTCCAATGCCAATATATCCTTCCTCATATAAGGGGACCAATACTGCACACAGTATTCCAGCTGCGGCCTCACCAATGCCCTGTACAGGTGCATCAAGACATCCCTGCTTTTATATACTATCCCCCTCGCGATATAGGCCAACATCCCATTTGCCTTCTTGATCACCTGTTGTACCTGCAGACTGGGCTTTTGCATCTCATGCACAAGGACCCCCAGGTCCCTTTGCACGGTAGCATGTTTTAATTTGTTTCCATTGAGATAGTAATCCCATTTGTTATTATTTCCTCCAAAGTGTATAACCTCGCATTTCTCAACGTTATACTCCATTTGCCATATCCTCGCCCACTCACTCAGCCTGTCCAAATCTCTCTGCAGATCTTCTCCGTCCTCCACACGATTCACTTTTCCACTTATCTTTGTGTCGTCTGCAAACTTCGTTACCCTACACTCCGTCCCCTCCTCCAGATCATCTATATAAATGGTAAATAGTTGCGGCCCGAGTACCGATCCCTGCGGCACGCCACTAGTTACCTTCCTCCAACCGGAAAAACACCCATTTATTCCGACTCTTTGCTTCCTGTCGGATAGCCAGACCCCAATCCACTTTAACACACTACCCCCAACTCCGTGTGCCCTAATCTTCTTCAGCAGCCTTTTATGGGGCACCTTATCAAACGCCTTTTGGAAATCCAAAAACACCGCATCCACCGGTTCTCCTCCATCAACCGCCCTAGTCACATCTTCATAAAAATCCAACATGTTCGTCAAGCACGACTTTCCCCTCATGAATCCATGCTGCGTCTGATTGATCGAACCATTTCTATCCAGATGCCCCGCTATCTCCTCTTTAATAATGGATTCCAGCATTTTCCCTACTACAGACGTTAAGCTGACCGGCCTATAGTTACCCGCCTTTTGTCTCCTTCCTTTTTTAAACAGCGGCGTAACATTAGCCGTTTTCCAATCAACCGGCACTACCCCAGAATGCAACGAGTTTTGATAAATAATCACTAACGCATCCACTATTACCTCTGACATTTCTTTCAATACCCTGGGATGCATTCCATCCGGACCCGGGGACTTGTCCACCTTCAGTCCCATTAGTCTACCCAGCACTGCCTCTCTGGTAACATTAATTGTATTAAGTATTTCTCCTGCTGCCAACCCTCTATCGTTAATATTTGGCAAACTATTTGTGTCCTCCACCGTGAAGACCGACACAAAAAACTTATTTAAAGACTCAGCCATATCCTCATTTCCCACTATTAACTCCCCCCTCTCTTCCTCCAAGGGTCCAACATTCACTCTAGCCACTCTGTTCCTTTTTATATATTTATAAAAACTTTTACTATCGTTTTTTATATTAATTGCTAGCCTAGCTTCATAGTCTATCCTTCCTTTCTTTATCGCTTTCTTAGTCTCTCTTTGTTGTTTCTTAAATTTTTCCCAATCACTTGTTTCTCCACTATTTTTGGCCACTCTGTACGCAGCTGTTTTTATTTTAATACTCTCCTTTATTTCCTTCGTTATCCACGGCTGGTTCTCCCTTTTCTTACAATCCTTGTTTTTTGCTGGAATATATTTTTGCTGAGAACTGAAAAGGATCTCCTTAACAATCCTCCACTGTTCCTCAGCTATCCTACCTGCCAGCCTGCTCTCCCAGTCTACCTTAGCCAGTTCATCCCTCATCCTATCATATTTCCCTCTGTTCAAACAGAGGACACTGGTTTGGGACCAAACTTTCTCCTCTTCCATCTGAATCAGAAATTCGACCACATTGTGGTCACTAGACCCAAGAGGGTCCTTCACAATAAGATCCTTAATTCTACCTACCTCGTTACACAATACCAGATCCAAAATAGCTCGTTCCCTCGTCGGTTCCGTAACATGCTGTTCAAGGAAACTATCCCGACAGCATTCTAAGAACTCTTCCTCCAGTCCACCCTTACCGACTTGAGTCTGCCAGTCAATGTGCATGTTGAAGTCCCCCATGATTATTGCCGTTCCGTTTTTACACGCATCCCTTGAGAAGTGGGAGTTATGTCACATTTTTAAAAAATTCAACCCTTTCTCTTACCTCTTCAAAAAAAACTCCAGCAAGTGAGTTAAACATGATCCTCCATTAAAAAATCTATGCTTTCTCTTCCTAATCTCTTCCGAATATGGACGGCACAGTGGTTAGCACTGCTGCCTCACAGCGCCAGGGTCCCGGGTTTGATTTCCAGCTTGGGCCTCTGTCTATGTGGAGTTTGCACGTTCTCCCTGTGCCTGCATAGGTTTCCTTTGGGTGCTCCTCCCATAGCCTGAAAGCTGTGCTTATTAGGTGCATTGGCGTCTCTGAAGCTCTATACCAGTGTCTACTGCAAGATTAATTAATCTTTATGTGCTTCTCTCAGCATGGGAGTCAACGCTACTGGAAAAGTGAATTATCCACACCAGCTTCAACCTGCTAACCTCTCTGAAAGAATGGCCATTCGGAGTTCAGATTCTGGATTCTGGACTCGAATTAAACAACAATTCTTATTTTGTCTCTGATCTTTGCCCTCTAATTCTTTCTTCCTCTTTTCTCTTTTTTATTGCGTGAATGCAAAAAGGGGGAGGGATATTCCAAACCTTCTTTCCACATTTTGAGGGTGTGTAAAATAAACTAGCCCTCTGATTTTACCATATTGCAAATAGAGATATTAACAGAGGATTGCATCACTCCAAAATTGAAGGGTTGGGGAAAAATACATCACCCCTTCCAAAGGGGGAAATCAAAAATCCACCTTTCTGTTTATGGTGTGGTGGGAAAAATCAGAGGGGAGAAATCAGAGCTGTTTTAAATTAAACCCCCTCCTGCTGCAACGCAAAGCTATGCCAAAATTAAACAGCAATGTTCTTTTTCAAAATGAATCATTTGTGAAACATAATATGAACTCAAATATGTTGATATTTTTGTTTTCTTAACTTTCATTTCACAATTACCTGTACTAATTTAGGCATGCTAGCAAGTTCCATTCAATATGTTGATATCATCATTGGGTGTCCCGCGATCGAGGATGATCTCCACTCAGGGTTGAACCCTGATCTAACAGAGATTTTTAAAATCACCATCCTCTTCATGTAAGTCTCTTTTTTATTCTTGTAATTGCTTTAAGTATCCTCACATAGAATCATAGAATAGAAGCTACAGTGCAGAAGGAGGCCATTTGGCCCATCGAGCCTGCATTGACAACAATCCCACCCAGGTCCTATCCCCGTAACTCCACATATTTACCCTCCTAGTCCCACTGACACTAAGGGGCAATTGATCATGGCTAATCAACCTAACCCACACATCTTTGGAGTGTGGGAGGAAACCCACACAGACACGGGGGAACATGCAAACTTCACACAGACAGTGACCCGAGACTGGAATTGAACCCAGGTCCCTGGCACTGTGAGACAGCAGTGCTAACCACTGTGCCACCGTGCCATCCATAAATAATTACAAAATAATTGAATTATAATTAAAAGGTTGGGATGTACTTCACATAAAGAAAGATTTCAAATGTAGAAAAAAGTATAAATTGGATGCAAAACTTTCCAAATAGTACATCATTTAATTCTGCAAACAAATGATGGGTATCATCTCATCAAAGAAATTATTTAGAGCGCTAATCATTCTTAACCAACATGGCTGTTGTTTAACAAGAATGACTAAATAAAGCAAACACTTTGAATGAACATTTAAAGTCCAAGTAAATTTACCGCAAATATAATACCATGCAGGATATTCTAGTCCAAGTGTTAAAAATATGTTCAACTGTTTAAATGTCACTCCATATATTCCAACTACATGCTCAATGAAACAGTGAGTAAGCAATGCAAGAGAATTAAAAACACCAGTAGAGCCAATTACTGGGGGAGGAAGGAAGATACAGGGCTAATGAAGTGAAATAGAATTCCACTTTAGAAATTGAGGTTAACTTCAATGCCAAAATCATCACTGGATCAAGATAACAGGATCACTGCCGTGATTGGTGAAAAGGAAATTATGTGCTCTTCCACACTCTGATTAAAGTAAATGTCACAAGAATTGTGGAATGTAATTTGCACTGGCTAAAGCAATAATTGTGCTGTCTGAAGGTGAGTTGTATGACTGAATCAATTGAGGAAGTAGGTAGCTAGCAATAAGGAGAAAATTTGTCCCATGGAAATGCCTACACAGGACTCAGTTGAGAGCCCTGCCTGTAATTGTAAAGATGTGCAGAGGGTACTTGGACCTAATGGGGAAGTAATTACAAATATACCAGCATTACTAGCTTCAGATATCGCTGAATCTTCATTGATTCCAACTACTCTGCCTGTGGCTCTTAAAGTCACAGTAGTCATTAACTTTTTTAGCTATTGGGTCCTTGCAGACAGAAGGAGCACATTAGTCAAGATGTACCATGTCTGCTGTCTGTGTTCAGGAGATGACTGATACAGTGTTCTAAAAGGCTGGCAGGTTCATTCATTTTCCCAAGAGGGCAGAAAAACATCTGGTCACAGAACAAAAATATTTAAAAATTGCACGTTTTCCTGGAGTACTGGACATGGTTGATTGCACCCATCTACAGAAATAAGAACCATGAACTGATCCAGTGGTTTATCTCAATTCAGTGTGGTTGTATTTTCGTAATATACAGATTCTTGATGATTGCCAAATATCTGGTTTTAACACATGACCCCTTCATCCTTTCATGCCTCTAGATCCTTATGCAATTTGCCATAAGGGCTGGCTTTTGCGGTTCTCAATATCTGACATGTAACACCATATGTGAAATTGTAAGACACCAGTTCAGCTAAAGAAAATCCAATTTTCACCTGAATTCAGTAAATGCTGCTCCTGGCCTACTCACAAAATGTGGACAGAAATTGCCCATTTAGTCTCAAAAACGTAAATTATCATCTTTCACACAGCCCGGGCCTTTTGGGAAAGTGACTAACAGTATTCCACAAATATTGTCTTGAGCAATTTTAATTTGTGAAGGGACTCTCAGCTTGGTGTCTCCTGCAAGAAATTATTGTGAGCAAAAGTGGGCTTGGCTGTTCCTGATTTTTTTGGATGCTGTGAAGTACCTTCAAGTTTCAGAATGATGTCTGAAGTGGATGCGCATACCCCTGAAATGAAATGATCCGATGTCATCTTGTAAAGGCGTTAGCATGTGCACATTTAACATCTGATGGAAGTATGCAGATCATGGTATGATTGACACCAGCTCTGCATTTTAGATCTCCGCAGTCTATCCTGCATCACCTTGTGAGCTTGCACAGATCAACATGTGTTGCGCATAATGACAGTTTCCTATTGTTGCCTGAATTTGCAAATAGTGCAGGGAATGGTGTGGCATGTGAGGATGGACTTTGTGGCGACTTAAAGGTTTATGCACTGACCAGTTGCTGCTTGACAAGGGTGGCACCAAACGTGACTGGGACAAGGCAAGCTGCCAGAAAAGGCAGGAAGAGGACGGGCAAAGGATTCTATGGCATATGTGATTGAGGTTTTTAGGGAACTGGTCCACTGGGGAACAGATTGCTGGAGGGATATGGGGTACGATTTTCCCAAAATAAATCTAAGCGCCCAAAGTTTTCCTGCCCATTTTTTGGCTGAGCTGACTTTTGATAATTTTTGGCACTCTGTGCAATATAGAGGCTGTCAGGAGATTCATGCCAGTGAAGGGGGCAGAGCCTAAACCTACTAGCAAGGCCTGCAGCAGAGTGCTCTGAGGACCATTGGGCATGCGTTGATCTCATAGTATACGAGGAGATCTGCTGACCCTTTATTTACTTAATAGTTTAATATATGGAACCATGTCAGGGTGGTTGGGACCAGCAGAGAGTGTATCCTGTTCTATGTGGTCTTGGATAACCCATATGTGCAAGAAGTGTCAGCTCTGGGTTTTGGGGATTGAGCAGCAGCTGGTATAACTTTGGTCCATAGACATGTTTGAAAATTGTGCAGATAGTACATGATGGATGCAGTCTCCCTGCAGATTCAGGGTATGCAAAGTAAAGAGAAAATCGGTGACCACCAAGCAGCCAAACGGGACTGAGCAGGTGTTGCAGGAGTCCTCTGAGTGCATCTCACTCTCCAACCAATATTCATTTCTTAATACCGGGGAGAGTGATGGTTCATCTGAGGATTGTAACCAGAGCTGAGGACATGGCACTACCGCTGACTTAGCTGTATAGGGGAGGGGGGCACGAGAACATTTTGGAAAAAATCTTGACAGGAGATTTGATTGTTAGGGGAACTGACAGGCATTTCCGTCGCAACAATAAGGCATCCAGGATGTTATGTTATCTCCTCGGTGCCAACGTCAGGGATGTTATTGAGTTGCTGCAGAGCATTTGGAGATAAGAAGGAGAAAAGCCAGTAGTCATGGTCTATACTGGTACCAACAACACAGGTAGAAAGCGGGATGTGGTCCCGCAGCCAGATTTTAGAGGGCCAGGAAAGAAGCTAGTAAGCAGAACTAAAGTTAACATTTTTCAGATTACTCCCAGTAGCAAGAGCAAGTGAGATTAGAAATAGGAAGATAGAGCAGGTGACTGCATGGCTGGGGAGCTGGTGCAAGAGGGAGTGCTTTAGATTCCTGGAACGTTAGGATGAGGTGTGATGGAGATGGGACGTGTGTGGGCCAGATGGGTTGCTCCTCAACCAAGCTAGGATCAATGTTCTTGCTAGTTGTTAGTGGGATGGTGTAAACTACCTTCACAGGATCAAGAACATTCACAGGAGGGGAAAAGTGGAACAAACAAATCCGGAGCCCTCTGAATGACGAGAGAGAGTAAGATGAAACTAAAATCAGGCAAGTTAATACAGTTGAAAATCAATATTGAAGGTTCAGTGAGTAGTTGGAAAAACAAATAAGAGAAGCAAAGAGAGAGTATGAGAAGAGATTAACAGTTTGATGCGCGACAATCAAGCACGAGGTACAAGGCTTCAGCGATTGAAGGCTTTTATTGACAAACAATGGAACTATCTAAACACGAGTACACCATTCCAGACTGGAGGGGTCCCGCCTGAGCAGAGGGTCTTATACCTCTCCCCAGGAGGCGGGGCCCGACCGGGATGTGCCATAACAGCATCCACCACAGGTATATTAATCCCACAGTGTAAACACCCTAACCCAACAACAACATTATAACAACCCCCCAGTGTCAACACCCTAACCCAACAGTAACATTGGAATAACCCCACAGTGGTAACCAACGATGGTTCACCACATTCACCCCTCCTTTGAAAACAAAGGCCGGCGGGGTGCAAAAACAGTTTACATATATACAAAAAAATCTACAAGTCCAGACGGTCTGGAGGACCGCACCGTCGCTGTGATCTCCTCAACACCGGTTGCGACACCGGAGCAGGTGCTTGCGGTGGCGTTCTCTCCAAAACAGCGTCCGGCTGTCCCCTCGAGGACTCCCGGGCCGGTTGACCCTGGTGAAGCGGTGGTGCAGGGGATCCCGGTACCTTCTGTGGTGGCGCCGATCTCCGAGTCTCAGGCAAGCTGTACATGGGAGTATAACTGTTATGCACTGGTCCCGGTGCTGAGCGCGCCACGTCCGGGGAAGAAAGAAGTGATAGGGGATTCGTGACAGGGGGTATAGGAGCGACAGGAGTTGCTACGTCCCCTGCGGGCGCCAGGTCTCGAATCGAGACCATGTCCTCTCGCCCGTCAGGATATGCCACATAGGCATACTGAGGGTTGGCGTGGAGGAGTTGGACCGGTTCGACCAAGGGGTCGGACTTGCGGGCCCTCACATGTCGCCGCAGAAGGACGGGTCCTGGGTACGTCAACCAGGCTGGTAAGGAGATCCCCGAGGACGACTTCCGAGGGAATGAGAACATCCTCTCGTGGGGAGTAGCATTGGTTGCAGTACACAGGAGGGAGCGAATGGAATGAAGTGCATTTGGAAGGACCTCCAGCCAACGGGAGACTGGAAGGCCCCTGGACTTCAGCGCCAATAGGACAGCCTTCCAGACTGTAGCATTATCTCTCTCCACCTGTCCGTTACCCCTAGGGTTGTAGCTCGTGGTTCTACGAGAGGCAATCCCGTATGAGAGCAGGAATTGCCTCAAGTCGTTACTCATGAACGACGAGCCCCTGTCACTATGTATGTAGCAGGGGTACCCGAACAGGGTAAAAAGATCACTGAATGCCTTAATCACTGTGGCATTCGACGTGTCCGCACAGGGAACAACAAACGGGAACCGGGAGTATTCATCTATGATATTGAGAAAATACACATTCCGGTCCGTTGAGGGAAGGGGGCCCTTAAAATCCACACTCAACCTCTCGAAGGGGCGAGTGGCCTTGACCAATTGTGCCCGGTCAGGTCGATAAAAGTGCGGTTTGCATTCCGCGCAAATCCGACAGCTTCTCGTTACAGATCTGACATCCTCCACCGAGTAGGGCAGGTTACGGGCTTTTATGAAGTGGTAGAGCCGAGTGACCCCAGGATGGCACAGGTCATTATGGAGGGCGTTCAAGCGGTCCTCCTGCATGATAGCGCATGTTCCGCGCGAGAGGGCATCCGAGGGCTCATTGAGTTTCCCTGGACGATACATAATATCGTAATTATAGGTGGAGAGCTCAATTCTCCACCGCAAGATCTCATCATTCTTGATCTTGCCCCTCTGCGTATTACTGAACATAAACGCCACGGATCGTTGATCCGTGATCAGGGTGAACCGCTTCCCCGCCAGGTAATGGCGCCAGTGTCTGATGGCCTCCACAATAGCCTGAGCCTCCTTCTCCACCGCTGAATGCCGAATTTCGGGACCTTGAAGGGTGCGGGAAAAAAACGCGATGGGCCTGCCTGCCTGGTTCAGTGTGGCGGCCAGGGCGAAATCCGATGCATCACTTTCCACCTGAAAAGGGATGGATTCATCCACCGCGTGCATCGTGGCTTTCGCAATGTCGCTTTTCAAAGCCTTGAAGGCCAATTGGGCCTCCGGCGTCAGTGGGAAAGTCGTGGACTTGATGAGCGGACGGGCTTTGTCCGCGTAGTTGGGGACCCACTGCGCATAATAAGAAAAAAAGCCGAGGCATCTCCTCAGTGCTTTTGCGCTAGCGGGCAAGGGAAGTTCAGTAAGGGGGCGCATACGGTCTGGATCAGGGCCGATGACCCCGTTTTCCACCACGTATCCCAGGATAGCTAACCTGCGCGTACGGAATACACACTTCTCCCTGTTATAGGTGAGATTCAGGCGAGACGCAGTGCGCAGAAAGTTCTGGAGGTTTGTGTCATGGTCCTGCTGGTCATGGCCGCAGATGGTGACGTTATCCAGGTACGGGAAGGTAGCCCGCAACCCGTTCTGGTCCACCATTCGGTCCATAGCACGCTGGAAGACCGAGACCCCATTGGTGACACCAAATGGAACCCTAAGAAACTGAAACAGACGACCATCCGCCTCAAAAGCCGTATATTGTCGGTCCTCTGGGCGATGGGGAGTTGGTGGTAGGCGGACTTAAGGTCTATGGTGGAGAACACCCGGTACTGCGCAATCTGATTGACCATATCAGATATGCACGGGAGAGGATACGCATCCAGCTGCGTATAACGGTTAATGGTCTGACTGTAGTCGATGACCATCCGGGGTTTGTTCCCGCTTTTAACCACCACGACCTGCGCTCTCCACGGACTAGCACTGGCCTGTATGATCCCTTCTTTGAGGAGTCGCTGAACCTCAGATCTAATGAAGATCCGGTCTTCAGCGCTGTAACGCCTACTTTTAGTAGCGATGGGCTTGCAGCCTGGTACCAGATTCTTAAATAAAGAGGGTGTGGTGATCTTTAGTGTGGAAAGATTGCATGCGGGGCGCTTTGGACAATTTGGAGGCTGCGGCTGATTCCCTACTGCCAGCGAAGGGAGTGGCCCACCGTACTGTAGGATCACACTCTTCATGTGGACCATAAAGTTTAGTCCGAGGAGAATTGGCGCGCAAAGGTGCGGCAACACAAGGAGCCTGTATCACTCGTAAATTGTGCCCTGCACCTCCAGGGTTACCACACAACGCCCTTGGATCGGTGCAGACCGGGACCGTGATGCCATAGAAATTGTCTGTTTGGCAGGTAGAACCCGGAGTCCACACCTCTTTGCAGTGTCAGGGTGAATAAAACTCTCGGTGCTCCCACTGTCAAACAGACAATACACAGTACGACCATTTACCTTGATGTTCATCATCGAACAGTCAAGCCTGTGATGCTTTGTCTGGTCCAGAGAGATCGACGCCACCGTTGGCCCTTGGACGTCACTGCAGGCAGCCGAGGTTGAAACTGAGGACCCCTGCTGGTCGCTCCTGGTCGTCGTCGACCACGATGGCCGCCCCCATGAATCGCACGTGGGTGAGGGCGCCAAGCGCAGCGACTCCTGGTGGTCATCCTCCTCCTCCGCCAGCCACGATGGCGTCGTCCTGGATTCGCACGTGGTCGGACCTCGTGGATACTGCGACGCCGAAGGAGGTTGTCTCCGCTCTGGAGGGTCACAGGCTGCACTGCCGTTCTTGGGCTTCGATCTGCAGACTTTCGCGTAGTGCCCCTTTTTACCACACTGACTGCAGATCACCGTTTTAGCTAGACACTGTTGCCGTGGATGCTTGGCTCCTCCGCAAAAATAGCACCGCTGGCCGCCTGGAGCTGCCGCCGTCGTCGGATCGATATGGGAGCGCGAGCCCGTGGGGCGAGGAGGGATTTGTGCTTGCTCCTGCCACGTTGTCTCCACGTGGTCTTCGGGGTACAGAGCCAAGCTTTTCGACGCTGCCTCCAGCATCTCAGCCATCTCCATCGCTTGGGTCAAGTTGAGGTTCCCTTTCTCCAATAGCTTAAGCCGGATGTACGAGGACCCTACCCCTGCTACAAACGCATCTCGGGCGTGGTCGTACATGTACTGCTCAGCCGACACAGCTTTGCAGTCGCAGCCCCTGGCAAGCTGCAAGAGCTCATTGGCGTAGTCCTCCATGGTTTCGCCCGACTGCCGACGTCGTGTAGCGAGGAGGTAACGAGCGTGAATCTCGTTGGGTGGTCTCGTGTATCGTTTTTTCAAAAGCTCGATGGCCCTCGGGTAAGTGGTGGCCGCACGAATCGCGAGATAGACCGTGTCGCTTACCCTCGCGTGGAGGACCTGGAGTCTGTCGTCGTCCGCAGTAACTGCTGCAGAGGCCGCCAGGTAGTCCTCGAAACACTTCAGCCAGTGGTCGAAGGTGTTAGAGGCACCGACCGCACGTGGGTCCAGCGTCAGACGCTCTGGTTTCAGCATTTGCTCCATACTCTCTTTACTGTCGAGAGTTTTGTGTTTGTCAATAAAATTGATGCGCGACAATCAAGCACGAGGTACAAGGCTTCAGCGATTGAAGGCTTTTATTGACAAACAATGGAACTATCTAAACACGAGTACACCAATCCAGACTGGAGGGGTCCCGCCTGAGCAGAGGGTCTTATACCTCTCCCCAGGAGGCGGGGCCCGACTGGGATGTGCCATAACAGCATCCACCACAGGTATATTAATCCCACAGTGTAAACACCCTAACCCAACAACAACATTATAACAACCCCCCAGTGTCAACACCCTAACCCAACAGTAACATTGGAATAACCCCACAGTGGTAACCAACGATGGTTCACCACACAGTTAACATAAAAGGGAATCCAAAAGTCTTCTACAGGCATATAAATAGTAAAAGAATGATAAAAAGAGGAGTGGGCTCAAGAACAACTTCTTCCCTGCTGCCATCAGACTTTTGAATGGACCTATCTCATGTTAAGTTGATCTTTCTCTACACTCTAACTACGCTCTGCACCCTCTCCTTTCCTTCTCTATGAACAGTATGTTTTGTCTGTATAGTGCAAGAAACAATATTTCTCACTATATACGAATACATGTGATAATAAATCAAATCAAAATATGGACCTAAAAGAAATGTATGTTTGGAGGCAGGGGTCATGGCTGATGTATTAAATTAACACCTTTGCATCTGTCTTCACCAAGAAAAAAGATACTGCCCATGTCATAGCAAAACGGGAAGTAGTTGATGGTTTTACACTTGATAAGGCGGAGGGATTGCATAGTCAGGCTCAATGTAAATATGTCAAGTCATTATGGCTAGAGAAGATGCAGCCAATGATACTGAAGAATTTAAGTGTGCAAATTGCAGAGATATTGACTATAATTTCCAAAACTCCATAAGTACAAGGGTGGTGCCAGTAGACTGCAAATACTACACCCTTGTTTATTAATGGGTGAAGAATAAATCCAGCAGTTTCTTTAACCTTGGGAGTGGGGATGCTTTTAGAAACTATAAATAGGGAGACAATTGATAGTTACTTGGACAAATGTGGGTTATTTAAGGAAAGCCAGCACAGCATTGGTGAGGGAAAATTATGTTTAATTAATTTGTTTGAGTTTTTTGAGGAGTTAACAGAGGGGATAGATAAGGGTAGTGCAGCTGATGTGGTGTATATGGACTTCCAAAATGAATTTGATAAATTGCTCCACAACAGAAATGTGAACCATGTTAGACACATGGGATAAAAGGGTTAGTAGCAACTTGGAGAAAGAATTAGCTGAGTAACAGGGAACAGAGAATAGTTTTAATTTTGTTTTCATACTAGAAGAAGGTTTATACTGGGATTCGCCAGGGGTCAGTGTCAGGACCCTTGCTCTTCATGATGTATATTATTGGCCAAGACTTTGGTGTAAAGGGCACAACTTAAAAATTTGCAGATAACCATGAAATCTGGAAATGTGGTGAATTGTGAGGAGATAAATGTTAAACTTCAAAAGGATGTAGATAGGTCGGTAGAATGGCTGGAAAAAACGGCAGATGCAATTTATGGCAGAGATGGACAAAGTGGTCTTATTCTGTGCTGTAAGTGATTACGATTCTGCATTTTTTTATGATGCTAATTGTGAAGTGATTAGTTTTGTTACAAATGAAAGTTTTACAAAATTGTTTTATTTCTAGACTGTGTCCTTAATTTAGAGTAAAATGGAGGAATAAAGGGGATCATGAGACTTGTTCTGAATCCTTCTGAAAGCAAGCCTGGGTGACTTAGCAGTTAATGAATAAAGGGAATGCCTAGGTTGTTTTACTGACAAGATGGCGCAAGGTATTCAAGTCTGTCAATGATGACAAAAACATCTATGCTAATAGTGGATAAACTGCTAGTCTCCCAAGTCCCTGGAAGGTGTTTGGGATGTCAGACTTTGTCATGGTTATGTTGTAAATTGACTATTTAGTTTCAAGATACAATGAAGTTGGGATTTTAAAGGATGACTAATTATCAATTTTACCTGGATTCAAAGCTTATGTGATTCACATTGCTATAGAGCTATGCTTTGAGAGAGAAAGAGTCCATAGGAAGCAATGGTAGGATCAGCTTATATGGTGTTGCCTAAAATATCACTGACCTCATAGACAGAGTCAATCTGCCAGAATCTGAAAGAAGGACTTAGAGCTGGTTGATAGATGCAGCAGATTTATATGGTTTACCTTATATGGTTTACCACACAGGAATAGAGGTGGGAGTTTGCCCTCTGACTGAGGAGACCAAATTTGTGAAGATTTAAACAAGACTGGAACATTCACCTAGCTTTGGCTAATGCAAAGAAACTCCAGTGTAGACCCTACATCAAAAGCCAATTTTGGGGTTAGAAGCTACCTGGTTGGAAAAGAAAAGGAAGCAAATGCTTGGGAGCAAAGAGTTACCTTGAACTGGTTCTGGGAGAATAAAGTATCTATTTAAGGGACAGAGTAAAGTATAACCATATTAGAAGACTTTTAGTCATTTCAAATGTTAAATGGAGGATCTTTTCTGCAGTTTAGAGTATAGTTGTCGACTGAAATAGTGTTCAGTCAAAGTTACTTTTAGTTTATATGTTACAGTAAAGGTCATGTGATCCTTTCAGCCATTCACTGGGAGTTCTAATTTTTCTTTAGAAGTTATTTGTTTCTCTCTAGTTCATGATAATTTGGAAAGTAAGTGTGGGGAACTCAATATAAAATATAGGGTAGAATTCCAAAGGAAGTGCAGGGACAGAGGGTTCTGGGAGTATAGGTACCTCCGAGCTTTTGTACTCCATTCCCCATTTATAAAGCTATTAACCACACTTTCAATTTGCAGGGCAAATTGAAAGCATGGTTAATATAGCTTTATAAATGGGGTATGGAGTACAAAAGCTAGGAGGTTAAGATAGTGCAAGACACTAGTTTAGCCACAACTGGAGTATTGCATTCAGTTCTGGGTACCACACTTTAGGAAGGATGTGAAGGCACAGAAAATATTCATCAAAATAATTTCTGAGATGAGGAACTTCAGTTATATAGATAGATAGGACAAACTGGGGCTGTTCTTGGAGAAGAGAAGATTTGGTAGAGATATTCAAAATCACAAATATGTAATGTAGCCTTTTTATCAGGCGGACACCCTGTGGGGGATTTTCCGCGCCCATTTTTGATGGGCAGGAATGACAGCAGGTGCAGAGAATTGGAGGAGAGGTCCAGAATGGCTGTCATGTCTGTGGGATTTCCCCGCTCGATTGCCCCCGCCACCCCCCCGCCCTCCCTCCCTGAACCACCACTATCAATGATATAATAGGGTTCCTGCCATAAATGATGAGGAACCCCATTAGCATGTCTTAATATACACTTAGTAGATCTCCCTGTTGTATCATTCCCCAAGGTAAGGATTTCACATTACGTCGGCAAGGTTTACAACAGATAAGAGCTAACTACTGCAGATGCTGGAATCTGAAAAAAGGCTGGAAAACATTAGCAGATCTGACAGTGTCTGTGGAGAGAGAATAGAGTTAACGTTTCAAGTCTGGGTGACCCTTCATCAGATGCTCTGCAGTGCCCATGCAGTGCCAGAGGGGAGTGACCGAACATTACCAACAATGGTGGGGGAATTCAGTCGGGTGGTTCTTGGGGGTGGTGTCCAAGGGGGATTCTATGTCTGTGGAGAGAGGAGGATCTTTTCTTTATTTTTACTATTATTATGATTGAGACACCCTTCAAAACCTATCTCCCAGTTTCTCAGGAGCTAAGGTTGCTGGTGGGGTGGAGTCACTCAGAGTCCGCCCCGCCAGCAGGGCATTGTGGGACCCACCCCTTGACTTTTTTCTGTGGGTGGCATTTTCTGGCAGCGCTTGCCCCAAGGCCAGAAAATCCTGCCTGAGGTCAACGGACCTTTTCATGGTCCGTGTACTGCGTGCTATGATTCCCGTGGCGGGCGAACGGGATAATTCCACCCAATGTGTTTGAAAATAAGGTGAGAATATCAGGCAAGGCAGCTGGTGGGATGCCCTCTGCTTTTCCCACCAGAGACAACACTTTGAATAAAATTGCTCTATCAGTGGAAGTTGTGTCTCCCAAGCATGCTTGCAAATAAAAGTCTCTGTTACTGCAACCCACAGACTTGAGTGGTTTCAATTTTTTACCACAACAAGATGATTGGCAAAACAAGCAATGGCTACATGAGGAAAAACTTTTGTTTATCAAACAAGTGGTTTTACTTTATTATTAATACTTTACCTGAGTGTGGTGGAGGCAGATCCAATTGCAAATTTCAAAAGAGAGATGATTATCATCTAAAGAAGAACAACTTCCAGGTTTATGGGGTAAAGGCAGGGGAGCTGCACCTGTTGAACTTCTCTTGTAGAGAGATGACACAAATATGATGGGCTGAATGGCCTCCTTCTGTGCTGTAACCATCCTACGATCCCATGATGTAATGCAAACTTATTAGCCTATTACACAAAATAGGGGGGTGATTATCAGCCTACATTTGCCCTCTGAGAGTACAGTGAGGTGGGCTGAAAATCCGGAGAGAATCTGGAAACACGATTCTCTCAGGAGAGATTGGTTTCTGTGATTTCCCCGCCCCTTGCCAGTGATGTGGTGAGGTTCATGCCCGCCAAATGTATTTTAATAAATTTCAATATAATTAACTGAGCCCCCCTCCTCGTGATCTATTCAAACCATGCCAATGTGACACCACATCAGCGAAGTTTGCAACAGGTTCACCCAGACGTGAACCTGTGGTAGGGATCCCCCCGGGCAGGGGGGGGGGGGGGGGAGGTGGGGGGGGGTGGAGGTGGAGGGGGGGGTGGGGGTGGGGGGGTGGGGTGGGGGGGGGGGTGGGGGGGGAGCTGGTGAGGAACATGGTCCAGTAATGGCCTGGGCAATTCTTCCTGATACTGACCTGTGGCACAGATTGGCATTGCCAGGTTGGTTACCAAATTTTGCTAACTCTTTTATTTTTAAAATATTTATAAATGTTCTTACTATCTGTTTTTATATTTCTGACTAGCTTTATCTGTACTCTAATCTTTGCCTCCTTATTAATCTTTGCTGTAACTTATACTCTGTCCAATCTTCTGACATGTCATCTACTTTTGCAGAATTATATGCTTTTTCTTTAAGTTTGAAACTATCTGTAACCTTTCTAGTTAACCATGCATGGTGGATTATCCTTTGGACTTTTTCTTACTTGTTGGAATGCATCTATCTGTGCATGCTGAAATACCCCCTTAAATGTTTACCACTACATCTCTGTTGACCTATCCCTTAACCCAACTTGGCAATTTGCCAATTCGACATGACCTTGGTTTAATGTCTCACCTAAAAGGTGCCACTTCTGACATTGTAATAAGGTGTCAGCTCAGATTTTATGCTCAAGTATTTAGATGGCTACCCTTCTTTGTTGCCTCTAAAGTAGTTGTTGCATATGATTTTACTGATAATTTTGGTCACACTCCAAAATATTTTTTGTGAACCCTTGTCAGGTTCTTTAATTCTTGAAGACTATGTTTAACTATATTGCCAGCCTTTCCCATCTTCCGAATGCTGCTTGGACAGGTTTGATGCCAGTTCAAATAATTGGGACCTTCTGGACCTAATGTCCTATTGCAAACTAGGGCGAGATTCCAAGTTATGAGCAGTTCTGGTAGCAGAATTGCAATACGATGATTAACATAGGTTACAGGCTTCATTACATGCTTGTTTGAATATCTAATGGATGATTACTACAGTGTGATAATTGAATATTTTTCCACTGAATGCTGGATTCAATTGGAAGATAGAACATCATTGGGTTGTCCTTCACACAGAAATTAGCTTAACATTGCTTTCCCGTTCATGTAGTCCACTTTTGAATATACAGTAATATTAGAGTGGCAGCGTAACTTGAAAGAAAAGCGAAATACTGAGGATCCTGGAAATCCAAAATGATAGCCTGAAATGCTGGAGAATTTCAGCAGGCCAGGAGAGTATCTGTGAGGAAAAAAGCAGTTCGAACAAACGGTCATCGCCATGAAATGTTAACTCTGTTTCTTTCTCCACAGATGTTGCCTCACTTCCTAAGTATTTCCAGCATCTTACGTTTTTGCTTTAAAGAAAATTGGCAATTTGGGAAACCGAAACTGGGTAATTCTGAGAGCAACTTCCACATGGACTCTGAAAACTTTGGACTGAGTGCGGAACAGCATTAGCCCAATCTAAAAGCACAGTACCTAAGCAGTTAGGAAGAATTTCAGTGCTAAGACTGAACAGACACTCTTGTTTGCATTTGTAAATGTAAAAACTCCACACCGAGCAATTGCCGCAACTATGTGCAGAGTTTATTTATTATTCAAGATAAAGTGCAGCTATCAATGTAACTTGCTTTTACTAACTATGCATTGCACAGCCTGAGGCCAATATCTGTGGAATAATACCTTCAGGTGACTGCATAATAATACCTAATACCATACTATCTAATGATACATTTAGGGATTGTATTCCCATCAATTCCAAACAGGTTTTATTGATCCCCATTCAGCATCCCATAAGCTTTCTTTTCTTGAAGGAAATGCTAGCACTGGAAAATATGTGGTGTATGGATCCATCTAGAGGATTGTTCTGTAACTGAGGTATGATTTTATGACATTTTTGTAAGTCCAACAAAGCATAATGGAAACATATCGAAACGTAAGTTGTAGCCTGGAAATCATTAACAATTTCCTGAAATTAAGTGCAAAAATTGGATAATGTCCATGAAAAGCAAGTAAGACAAAAAACAAACTTTGTGTACTACAGAACAAATTGAGTTCATGTAAGATGTTACATAAATACACATGCTTGCTTTGTGAGTATATTTCGGGCGGCACGGTACCACAGTGGTTAGCACTGCTGCCTCAGCGCCAGGGACCTGGGTTTGATTCCCGGCTTGGGTCACTGTCTGTGTGGAGTTTGCACATTCTCTCAGTGTCTGCGTGGGTTTCCTCCGGGTGCTCTGGTTTCCTCCCACATTCTGAAAGACGTGCTAGTTAGGTGCATTGACCCAAACAGGTGCCAGACTATAGCGACTAGGGAAATTTCATAGTAACTTCATTGCAATGTTAATGTAATCCTTACTTGTGACTAATAAATAAACTTTAATTTAGTCCTTTTTTGCAGAAGAGAAACACATTCATTTTAACAATATTGATTCAGCAATCATTGCTTTCGGTTGGAAAATCGTGCATGTCACTTCAACATCACTGAATAAAGGTGAGAGAGGAAAATCAGGGAACTGTAGACCAGTTCACCTAACATATGTTGGTGGACAATTACCAGAGTCAATAATTAAGGATAGAGTGGCTGACCCCTAGCTGATCAGGGAGACCCAGCATGAGTTTGTAAAGCGTATGTCACATCTGATGAACTATAAGCTAAAGTTGGAGCTTAAGAAAGGGGAGGCAAATGATTGACCCGATTAGAAAATAGATTGAGTGGCAGTAAACAGAGGGTAGGGATAATGGGCAGCAGCTTCTCTAACTGACACAAGGATCAGCATTGGGACCTCAACTATTCACTGTATCTATGAGCAAATTGGATGACAGAATCAAAATCTGGATAATTGAATTTGCTAATGACACAAAAATAGTCGGTATTGCAAGTAATGTAGATTGAAGTGTAAAATTGCAAAGGGATATCAAAAGTAAGAGCGGAGGTTCAGGCTGTTGTTTATTTTTCTGTCCACTCTGTTGCATTGTAACATAAGAAACGTTTTGCCTTATATTCTACTAACAAATCAATGTTGATGCAAACTGATTAATGGTACAATGTAAATGAGCACATTTTCAGATTTTATCAATTTCCTTTGACAATGAACATCTGGTACTCTCAATTTTCTTCATACCAAGGTTTTTTTTCCAGCAATGTGGCAACATACATCAGCAAGTGATCAAGACTAATTTTACACAGTGGTTACAGAGCGTTTGAAAAGAGAGATTAAAATTCCTCTTATTGTATAGATGTCATGTTTTAGCACATTGTTATGATCATCGCTCTCCAACATTCAGAGTCCCTGGTAGCAGCCAACATCTTGCCATTGCTTTCAAATTTTGTACCTGTTCTGCTTCCTAACAGGTACACCTGGAGCACCTGGAGGAAACCCATGCGGATACTGGGAGAGCAAGCAAACTCCACACACACAGTCACCCGAGGCCAGAATCGAACCCAGGTCCCTGGCACTGTCAGGCAACGATTAATGGAATATTGGTCGTCATCTCTAGAAGATGAAATACAAGGGTATAGGCATAATTCTTCAGCCAAATGAAAGCCTGGTTAGACAATTCCAGGAGGCCTATGAAAAGTTTTAGGCACCACACCTGAGGAAGGATATGTTCACCTTGGCGGGAGTCTAGATTTATTTGAATGATATCTAGACTCCAAACTACAAGAAGAAATTAAGCAAAACAAGGTTGTATTTCCTGGAATTTAAAAGTTTAAGGGGTGATTTTATTTAAGTTTTCAGAACATTAAGGGGAAAAATCAGGATGCAAAGGGAGGAACTGTTTCCAAGATTTTGGGAGTTCAGGACCAGAGGGAGCATTGTCTAAAAATGGAACCAGAGCTGTCAGGAGTGAAATTAAGAACCAATTATTTGTGCAAAGGGTGGTAGAAACAGGAAACATTCTCCCCAAAAAGGCAATTGATGCTCGATAAACTGTTAAAATCAGAAGAGAGAATTTAGAAGCACGGTGGCACAGTTAGCACTTCTGCCTCACATCGTCAGGGACTCAGGTTCAATTCTGGCCTCGGGTCACTGTCTGTGCGGAGTTTGCTCATTTTCCCCATGTCTGCGTGGGTTTCCTCTGGGTGCTCCGGTTTCCTCCCACAGTACAAAGGTATGCAGGTTAGGTGGATTAGCCATGCTAAATTGCCCCTTACTGTTCCAAGATGTGTAGGTTAGCAATAAATATGTGGAGTTACGTGGATAGGGCTGAGTTAATGTGAGAGTCAGTGCAGACCCGATGGGCCAAAAGGCCTCTTTCTGCACTGTAGGGATTCTATGAATTCTCGTTTATTTTTGTTAACCAACGGCATCAAGGTATACTGGAGAAAATGTGAGTAGATGGAGTTAGGTCATAGATCAGCCGTTATTGCATTAAGTGCTGAGCAAGTTTGAGGAGCTTCTTGGATTTACTGCTGCTCCTATCTCTTATCTTCAACACTTCAATGAATAGCTAAATGAAGTAAATCCTAGGTTTATCCTGTAAAGGGTAAAGTAGCCTTAGTCCCAGATGACTATAGACTGACTGGTGGTGATTTAACCTGAGGATTACCATACCTCAGATGAGGGGCAAGGTTGAGAAGGTGGGCCTTCATGAATAATCTCAGCTGTTGGCATTACTCTGCATCACAAACCAGCTGTCCAGTCAACTGAGCTAAACCGACCACCATCATAGCCTGTAGTGAGATGATGAAAGTCAGCTTAGTTAATGTGATTAATGCTATAAAGTGACCTCAACAATGTGAGGCTTTGGAGGAGAGTCTCAGCTAGCGTTTTCACCCCCGATAACTATTGACCACTGCTAGAACAATGTGTACAGCTGAGGACAGTATTGGACTGAGCTGTCATGATAAAGCCTCAACCTTTCCACAATCAATGCTTAAAGACCAAGCCCACATAAGAATGAAGCCTGAAACTACATACCAGAGCATTGTCTCTACACATGAAACCATGAAGCTAACCCTTTCAGAAAAGAAGAGCCTCAAGATAGAAAATCATAAAATGACTTTAATAAAACAAAAAAAGGTGGAAGAGAATTTTAAATGTTTATTTGAGTAATAATTGTCAGATGAAGTGCTTGCATGGAATTTTGACACTTTTAGTTATGTCATCCATTGAACAAAGAAATTCATGCAATCTTTAAAATATTTTTTCAAAGTGTGCTTGAATACTCTGTTGTTTTGTAATGTAAGATTTATTTTTAATTCCACTAACAAGCCGATGTTGATGCAGACGTAATAATGGTGCAATGTAAATGAATGTATTTTCAGATCTTATCAATCTCCTTTGACAATGAACATCTGATACTCTTAATTTTCATCATTCCATGGTCTTTTCCAGCAGTGTGGCAGCACATTTCAGCAGCGATTAAGAGTGATTTCATACCACTGGTTATAGAATATTTGATAATAGAGATTAAAATTATTCTTCGTGTTCAGATACCATGTTTTACGATATTGGCGAATATCACTCTCCAATGCTCACAGTCCTTGATAGCAGCTAATATCTGGGTATTGCTCTCAAAACCTATGCCTGTTCTGCTTCTTAAGTTGTTAGTTTATTTCCTCCATTGTACCCCTCTCGCTCCACTTCAAGTCACTACCGCATATTCTACTTTATCTCTTCTAAGTACGCAGCCAAAGATTTGTAGTTGTCGCTTGGGGATCATCTGCAAACGTTCTTCTTGTGCCTACTTTCCTAAAATATCTTTCTTAGTAGATGTTCATATTATCCAACTAATCTTCACAAAACCTCTCAGAAACCACGGATGGAATTTCCCCTCCTGCCCTCCACAGGAACTGTAGCTGCCAGGAATTGGACCATGCAAAAGTCCGTTGGCCTCGGGCGGGATTTTCCAGCATTGGAATGAGCATAGCTGGAAAATCCCACCCCACGTCTCTGTTGTCTCTTATTGCAACTTTCACACCTATATAGTAAGGCTAAAATTAATAGTTATAACAAGATGAAGGGTAGTAAAAGAAAACTGAGTGCAGGATTTTCTGGCCTGGCCCTCCATCAAGATTGTTTGGTACTGCCGAGAGTCAATGGATTATTGCCTGTGCCACCAAATCTCCTGCAACAGGTCTTACCAATGTTAGGCCAGAAAATCCCCACCTTAGTGTTTCATGCTATTTCCTTCAGATGCCATCCCTGTGAAATGTCAACTTTCCTCTTTCCATCCTTTTTAAGTTTTAATATTCTTTGGATTTGTAGCAGTGCTGGTTTTGATGCTATAGAAGCCAGGTGACAAAAGAAAACAATGGGGACAACTTCTAAAGTGATGTATATTTTGAGTGCACATGAGTCCCCTGCATGCACTAGAAGCAGAGTGGGACATCAGTTGGCATCACTAAAATTATTATTAATTTTTATTAGTGTCACAAGTAGGTTTACATTAACATTGCAATGAAGTTACTGTGAAAATCACTTGGTCACCACACTCCGGCGCCTGTTCGGGTACACAGAAGCAGAATTTAGCATGGCCAATGCAACTAACCAGCATGTCTTTCAGACTGCGAGAGGAAACTGGAGCACCCGGAGGAAACACACACAGACACGGGGAAAACGTGCAGACCCTGCACAGACAGTGACCCAAGCTGGGAATTGATCCCAGGTCCCTGGTACTGTGAGGCAGCAGTGTGTCACCGTGCCACCTTTGACAAGCAATCTGCTATTTTGGATTTTGCTGCTCCTGTTAATGCCCTCTCTTAAAGATGTGCAGCGGAACAAGTGTTCAGCTGTGTGTGGGATCCGCAACACCCCATCAGCATTATTTCAAAGCAGTACTATTCAACTTTCAGGTGAGCTCCCTTTTATTATTTACTTGCTCCTGCAGAGTTAGTGGAAGTACTGTGTTGTTAGATGAGTTGACTGAGGTTTATTCAGTCAGAAGGGAAGAATCCTGAACTTTTGGAAAGAGTGATATGATTTTGAAAGGCCTCTTGAGTGTACCATTTGCACCCATTCATGAGAGTTATACTTGAAGACCCTCTTGGGTTTCAGCAATACAGGGAGATGGAGCAAAAGCAACAGAGAGGAGAAGCTGTTCACTGATGGAGGAGCAGGAGGCTCCGAGCAGGAGGTTCTGAGCAGGAGGTCTTACCACCAAGGTTCTTCAGACAGGGCACCTGCCACTTGTACCACAAGCAGAAGTATTAGAACAGCGACACTTCACAGATTTGGACACATGACTCCATCTCCAGGAACTGGCCCTGCAATCACAAAACAGGGTGAGAATGGCTCTGTCATTGATTATCAAGATCAATGGGGTCATTCATTTCTGCAGATCCTTCCAGGCTAGAACCAGAAACATCACCAATATATCTAAATTGAACATCCATTTCTGCATCTGGGAAGCCACTGAGGTCCTGTACAGCAAACGGAAGCAGAAGAAGTGGGCTTGTCTCTTTGCCAGGATAGCTGGTTTTGCCAAGGTGCAGGGAGACATCAACCACATGCACAATGCCTTTCACATGCACTGGTTGGTTGTTAAGGAAAGCTTGGGGTAGAACTCAGTGACAAGGGCTGCCCAGTGTACACATGGTGAAGGTTCCCCTATACCAATAGACCACATGTTAAGAGCTCTTCTACAGTGGCATCCATGTTGCACTAGGAATGTTGTGAAGCAGATTATGAGGCTCCTGAAGCTATGCTTCACTGTCTCCACCACTTGGGGAGATCTCTCCAGTATGTCTTCTGATGTATGCATGTATCCCCACAACCTTGCCAATTGTAGGCCCAGCCCTTGCCACCACGGCTTCAATGAACACCTTAGTAGTTAGGAGGAGGAAGACAGGAGGCATACACTACATAATTGCTATGTATGGCCTGCCCATGAGCATCACATTAAATGTTGTTTCCCGGGAAAAAGAAATCACCAGATAATCAGTGCTCAGTCACCAGACACCACTTCCTCAACCCTCTGGAATCAGAATAATCTTGGACTGAAATTGAAAATGCTACAAAGCAACAATTTCATGCTAACATTATCCAACAACAGTTCAAATAATAAATGCAAAATTGGCATTCTCGTCGTATCTGAGCTGGAGGTGCCTTTGCCTAGTCCAGGATTCCTATACTGTACTAACCTAGAGTGTGCTGATTTTCACTGGGGACTGCAGGTGGCTTGCAGGATGACATTGAGTAACTCTGGGCCTTAAAGCCTTGGCTTCGGACTGCACTGTCTTGGTATGGGCAGCAACATTCTAAGTTGGCTATCTGAGAAGCAACAAGGCAGTGTGGCTTGGGTAGGAGGATGAAGGCAGTCTTCCTGAGAATGGACAACGGCTTTAGGTTCCCCTGAGCCACCATCACCTTCCTGGGGTTGGACCTCAGAAATCCTAGTGATCGCTTTGAGGATATATTACTCAATACTGCTGTGAGACCACACAAGCCCTGGTTTCCACAGCCATGTTCATAGCAATCGGCGTATAGTTAGCAAGAAATTGGCTGGGCTTGCACCACAAAATGCAGAGATCTCATGACCTGAGTTTCCATGATGGCACCAAGATGCTGGGTGGCTTTTCCTTGTGATGCAATGGAAGCTGGGAAATCAATCAGCATTAGGCTGTGTCCTCAAGCGTTCACATTAAGTTGGCCATCACTTCCACACTAGGAAAGATAGCCTCCAAGTTCTGTACAAAGCTCTGTGACAAGTTGGAGCCAGTCTTTTGTATGCTCCTTGACATTGACCACAAGCTTTCCGACAGGCCTACCAATGCACCAAGCATGACTGAATGCGGGCCCACCAGCTTTTCTGTGTACACTGACTTATGAAAGTGATCATGGCACAGTGGCACAGTGATTGGCACTGCCTCACAGCGTCAGGGACCTGGGTTCAATTCTGGCCTTGGTTAACTGTCTTTGTGCGCTTTGCACCTTCTCCCCATGTCTGCATGGGTTTCCAATGGGTGCTCCAGTTTCTTCCCACAGGCCAAAATGTGCGGTTAGGTGGATTGGCCATGCTAAATTGTCCCTTAATGTCAGGGATTAGCGGCGTAAATATGTGGGGTTATGGGGATAGGGCCTGGGTAGGATTGTTGTCAGTGCAGGGTCGATGGGCCAAATGGTCTCCTTCTGCACTGTAGATATTCTATGGCTCTATGATCAGAGACCCATGAAACAGAAATCCTTTGCAACCTCTGAACCCACTATGTTCCTACAGGCCCCTAACCTCAGCACAAAGCAGTTCCATCAGTCACCAGTCCACGATTTTCACTGACACCTATTGCGCTGGCCAGACCATTTTGTCAGGTTACATCATGGGGAACAGGTAACATTGGGGAGTACAAGAAAATGGAGCTTTGAAATGAAGTGGAACAGAAAAACGACAGTGTCACAGAGTGCTAAACACCAGAGTGAATACTCTTGTGCAATTATAAATCAATTCTCTTCCTTTTTCCTAATACCCCACATGGTGCTACCCCTATGGTTTCAGCAGAACTATGGTTGCTTGCTTTCCTAAATGACGGCTCTGATGCTTTTGCTTGATGACTTGCGAAGGAACAGACTCGACATTGGATTCTGACTGAGGTCGGAAGTGTGGGGTGAGGAGGTTGTGGAATTGTCCAGGGTGTATGGAGAGGATGAGGAATGGAAGCATTTGGAGGAGAGTCCTCATGTCCAAATGTGTTTTTTCTTTGTCAAGGGCCACCCACAGTTTCCTGTTGGCCAAGAGCTGCTAGAGCCACTTGGGTGCTTCAGTGAGGCACTGATCAGCTGTCCTCCATTTTGCTTCAGGTGGCGGAGTGGATATGTGGGCCAGGATGCACCTGTAGTGTCTGATGCTCCATGCTAGTGTAAACTCCTTCCATGGATGTAAGCATTAACACAAATACCTGAGGCATCATTGCACTCATTATGGAGATGGGGTTTTCCAACCTCTCTCCGTTCTTGCACAGCTTCCGTGGGGAGGCTGACAGAACCGCGCACATTTTCTGCTGGAGGGAAAGAAGAGACTAATGAACTAATGAGCTGTTTGGAGAGGATGGAAGGACAACATTTGTCTAGTGTCCCTGTGGCAAACGGATATGACAGTGGAGTAAAATGTAGGTGAGTATAAACGGTGACTGATCAGGTACAAAATATTGTTACGTTTGAGAAGTCTGACTGAATGATACATGGAGACCAATGAAGTGCAAAATATAAAAAATGAACATGCACTGGTCTTCTGCTATATTGTATTTCCAGTTGCCTAACCAGGGCAAAATGAAGAAATTGTTCATTGTCGTCATTTGACTGGGAAACACTGTGTTTTTCCCATCAGGAAGATGATCCGTGTACATCATGAATGGATCTGGGAATGTGACAACCTCATTCTGTTCTTGGCACAATGGTTAAAAACTGAATCTTTCTGTGTGGAATCCTTCTCTACAAAAATATTACATTGTGCAAGGTGTTATCCAGCTCTTTTCCATCACATGTTAATGCTGTCTTACTGAGCATGAATGTTTTGTATGTATACTTTCTCTGGCACAATAATTAAAGTATTAAAGCTCAGAAATAGGTTTACAATTTTGCTAGACAAAGCAGGAATTTTTCAATGCCGCAAACATTCGTCAAAATAAAAGCATTAATCTTTTATTGTTGTGTCTTCAGATTGTGTCACAAACAAGAACCACACAGATTGTGTGGCAGATATTAAATGAATGAGTATAAATTAATATATCAGTAAAAACGCCATACACTGAGACATCATGGGGGCGACTCTCCCCCCAAAAAACTAAGCCCACAACAGCCGAAAATATGGGAGTTTTTCTCGCCTGTTTTTTGGGTGTACTTAGTTGAATGAATCTCTGGCACTCTGCATAAGAGTGCTTCGGCATTCACGCCACTAAGGGGCGGGGGGAGTGTGGGACCTGAACCCGTTGCAGAGGCTGGCATCAGCACCTTGAGTGGGCCATTGCGCATGCGCTGGTCTGTCAGTGGAGAGATTGGCAAATACGCACTTTTCCCCCCCCATCACTGGTCTCCTGATTGCCAGGCTTCCAATTGCTTCCCAGAGCCCCCCACCCAATTGCCGTCTTGCCAACTGGCTGCCCCCCATTGACGGCCTCTGTGAACCCCCCCTCCCCCCCCCCCCCCCGATCGCTGATCTCTGTTAACCCTCACTCCCATGCCCATCCTGACTCCACCTCCCCATGTCCAGCCCCAATTTGCCTCTCCCTTCCAACCCCACTGAACCCTAATGCAGAATGTGCAGTGGGTCCTTCCCCCCACACCACACTCGGCCTTGTCCCTTTGGCACTGTCTGGTGCCAGGTGGGCAGTGCCAGGCTGGCCGCACTGGCGATTGATCACACCTAGTCTCCTTTGATGGGGAAAAGTTTTACTCCCCGCTGGTGGGAACCTCTCCCGATGGAGGGAGGGGAGACATTAGCAAGCCTGGAGAATATTGTCCCGGGCTTGCTAATCATATTGAAATGTGAATTTCCGTATGGTAGCCATCTTCTAGCTGATTTCCAGCATGAGGCTGATTACATTTTTTAAAAATGGTCCGGGAGACTTGCAATCAGCTGGATGCCAGTTATGAGTCCTGCTACAGCCCTCCCGCCGATTATCACCCCCCACCCCACTGATATATCCACCTCCACCTACCCCTGCTGATTTATCCTGACCCATTGCACTCCTTGAGCAGCACAGTGGGTTGGGAGAATCCCACCCCCATCTCCCCCAGCACAAATCCTCTGATCCCAGTAGGAATGTACACTGAGACATTTACTGCTATTAAAGATTGCAATGGTATTGGAAGTTCCTGGGAGGTGATTTGCACTGAAACCAGGAACTTTCGATACCTCGGTGATGGTTCCGAGGGAGCCCTCACTGATGGTACCCCGGGACCTGTCACCTGTAGGTTGAATCTTCTGAGAAGTGACAATCGTGATCAGTTTGCCTCTCTGCTCCTATTTTTAACATGGAGCTGAAACTCCACATTTCTCAACTGAACTTCCAAACTGAGTCTCTTCAGAAATATGGAGCATAGCCGTTCTGGGGCTCTCTCTTTATAGGGTAGGATCATCAGGTAAAGCCACAAGTATTGCCCCTTTAGTTACTGCTAGTGTGTATTTTTGTGAGTCTTCATTCACCAACACATTAGCAGTTCAAGAAGGTAGTTCACCACCACCTTCTCAAGAGCAACTAGGGATGATCAATATATACTGGCTTAGCCAGAGACGCCCTCATGTTAAATAAATAAGAAGCACTGAAAAACGAGTGTCAGTGAGGCAAGTGGGTAGGATAGCAGGGTGGATAGGGTGCCAGCTGGGTGGCATGATAGATGGAAGGGTGGTTTGGGTGGTTAGGGTGAGTAAGGCAGCAGGATCGAAACTTCACAGTCAATTCCCATGGAGTCCTTGCATCAGGGTTCCTGATGGGTGGGTTCTCCCAGTACATATTCCAGGGTACCTCTAGGATACGACAATCTGGAAACTGGAAGGTCTGGCCCCACGTAAGCTTTGGCTGTTTGTCTGATACGTCCCTCAGTCTTTACAATTAATTACTTATAGCTGTTGCAAGCAGGCAAAAATAAACCTGTTCAGGAATGCAGCTCAAGGTAAATCAGGCTCCAGCACACAATGGTAACCGTAACCCAGCTCATACCCCACTCCCCAGATACAGCTCACCTCCGATACTGTTCAGCCCCCTCCAACACAACTAATCCCCAACCCCGACAAAGCTCTTCCCCTTCCCTGATGTCGCTCAACCCCCCAACACATCTCATCCACCCAATACTGCTCACCCCCATCAGAGTTCAGCCTCAAAACTGTTCATTCCCCTGACCCAGCTGACAATGCTCCTCATCAATACTTCTCATCTCCCTGACACAGCTCACCCCCTCCAAACACTGCTCATCTCTGCCCTTTGTAATATAAAGGGTGAACAGCTATTCTGCCAATAGCTCATACACACCATCACTGATATCAGGATTATGTGTCACTAGAACTCAGAAAGAGATGCTTCTGGAAGGAACCTTGTGTTTATCTGTTCCTGTACGTAGTTATCATTCATAAATACATGTTTGGAAGTTCCTGGATGCCTTTGTTCCAGTTGTCACTGTCATACACACTGTGGGACCATTTCAGATGATACTTAATAGTGACAGTAATAAATTAACTGGTTCTCAAGGATCCCCTGTGAAACTATCAGTGACAAGGAAGTGAAACCTCATTGAGAATACAGCAGTGAGGGGATGGCCACAGCAAGTAATCAGAAAGAAATGCACGAATAGAGTCCAAAACAGTCGATTAAAATAACAAATGGCCATGGAATAAGCCCGACTTCTATCTGAGCTTTTTGACCATATGGAAGATACTGGTTAAGCAGCACACTGGAACAATTGACATCACAGATTGTACAGGTATAGCCCTGCTTCAGGGTTAGCACAGAAGCCCAATAAGGAGCAGGTTAGCACATTCCTCTATTCCATCAGCAGCAGCACAAATGACTACAGTAACACTCATACCAAATACTACAGAAGAAGGAAAGTCAAAGGGTTACTGTCAGAATGTTGACAAAATTCCCCGCTTTGAATTCGGATGAAGCTTACCCACTATTTGATTCAAGATATTTAAACAGCATACAGAGTGACGGTTTCTTGACTCATATGTCTGACTCAGGCAAGTAGGCTTTAAAAAGTTTCCTAGCAATTTCGAATGAAGGTCTGTGCAGGCTAGGCTTATCAGGATTAATAGAAGAAGGGCTCAAGGATCCCCAAAATATATGGACCACAATGGAAGACTAGGTCAGAATCAGGTTAAACCTTTGTATTCTTCAATTGGAGGTCATGTCATTTTGCCAACAGCCTATATAATCCTGAGACCACTTTGTCAGCAGATGAAAGGAAAAGGGTACATATTGTGAATTTTCAAATGCAGAGCTAGCAGACAGAATTATTGAGTTGATGATCGCATCCAATCCCATGGATGCATTCCAAAACACACTGTCAGACATTACCAAAATGTACAGCATCAAAAAGTCAAAGATGAGGTCAGTATGAAATGATCCTCACAGGTTGACGAAGCTTACAGATTCTAAATACAACCCCAATTGTTGATGTGCTCAATAGAACTCCCAAACCTGGCAAGACATGTGGAAGGCATGGATTTTCTTGAACAACCTGGTTTATTGATAACATGTTCACCTCTGAGTCAGATATTTTGGGTTCAATTTCCAATTCGAGGATTTGACCAAATATTCACCATTGACACTGTAGTGTAATTCTGAAGTAATGCCGTATTGTTTTGAGTATCACTAATTTTTGTACTATGGGAAAATGAGACATAATGTCCTGGTGTTGCCTATTAGTGATGATGCAAACATCTGCAAGTTTTAATTATATAGATAGTTGGACTAGAATTTCACGGCTGATTGTAGTTGGAAAAGGAGAAAGATTTGGGTCAGGTGGCTTCAATGGATATTTTTTACATAAAACTACTGAAGCCAAATTTCTGACTGCAAAAATGTTTAAAGAATAAATTTGTCTAACTGCAGAAATGATAAATGTTAGGATTCATACTGAAATGTCTGAGGGGCTTCATTTTTATTTGAAAGGATGTCAGAGATATAAAACAAATAATGCAATGGACAGAAGAAAGATTTACAATGTTTCCCAAAAAAGACCGTTAAAGTAAAGCATCTGAATGTAATCTGTATCTATATCTATATAATTGTTGGCTGTCTGAAGTTGAATTGCTGCAATCCATCTTTACTTCAAAGGTGTTATTCATTATTGTGTACATCAGTAGCAGTAGGAAATGAGAGTCACATTTTATTCATATCAGGGTCAACTATGGGTCTTGTTTCATGGAGGCTTGTTTCATAGAGCATGAGGAAGATGATTGAGGTGTGCATTGCTTTATTCTGGCTGGCAATACAAATTACAGAGTCTTTGGCAGAGACTTGCTTCAGCTTCATCAGAGTTCAATGTAAGGAAACAAAAGACAAAAGAAACAGAAATGTTGCTCTTTTTCCAACCACCCTTCCCCCAACCCCGTCCTTCTACCTCCTGCTGTCTAGCACTGGAAATTAAGACAAGTAGATGAGTGTGAAACTTTTAAAGGTCACACATAATTAGCATCGATTTAGCAAGTTGGATTCAAAACTGGGTTGGCAATAGAAAGCAGAAGGTGGTGATAAATGGATTAATGCTCTTTCTGAATCTAATCGCTTGTGGAAGTCCACAGGGATTTGTTCTGGGCCGCCTGCAATTTATGCTATTCATGAATGGTGAACAGGAAAATAACTTTGTAATATTTTAAAATTTGCAGATGACACTAAGCTATGTGTCCAGGTGTTAAGTGTAAGGGAGATTTATTGCATTCAAATGGATTTGGACCAATGAAGCAATGAATGGCAGATGGACGTTAATGTAGATAAATGCAAGGTATTGTACAGTGAAATAGGGAAGATTAAGCATGTACATAATTAATAGATTTGGACAAATGACAACTGGATTAAAACCTGTTTGTGTTCTGTGTGGAAAGCAAGTGTTCCAGTCCACTCTGCCATTCGTTGCTGCATAATACCGAGATTGTTATTAACAAAGTTACAAAAGAAATAGAAAATTGATTATTTGTCATTCCACTTACTGAAAGTATTGATTCAATGTAAAGTTGTTACCAATGAAGCTGATGAAACACTACAATATATTAAAAGTGATCTCTGGTTAATAGGCTATTGTAATTTTAATTCATTGCTATGGTTGTATTTTAATTGTTTAATCTGATTACCTAATCTTCAAAAATATATTGATACATTAAAATATTAACAAGGATGATTGAGGGATTTAGGAGCGAAGGTAGGAAGAGATTGCAATACAACCGAATTTATTTATTTTGCCAAAATAAAAACAGATGGGCGACATGATCCATATCCTTAAAATGTTGACACATAACTGATGTAGATGCAAGCAATCTATTTAACTCTTGTGTCAAAAGAAACTAGAAGCCATCAGTACAATTTAACAAAGCTCAACCAGGAGTAGAATTCAGGGAAATATCTTTTCACACCAAATATTGCTAGGCCTGGCTAAGATTCTCAAACAAAAAGGTTATTCTAAGCTGCCATTTCAGCATTTTCTTTGGAAAGAGCAGGCTAAATGTGCCTTTTCTAGTTTCATGTTTTCTTTTGCCCTATACTTTGCACTTTGAGAGGTTCATAAAGAACAGTTTCTTACTTTGCTGACTAATATATAACTTGTAAGTGATGTGTGGTATCTGGGTTAATTTTCTCATGCTCTCTCTGTTCTGCAGCGAAGCGGGAGCAGCACAGTTTCTGCAACTTTCCAGCTGGTACAGTCGAGGGCTGCGATTCTCCCAAAAGTGCTGAATTGGTCGGAGAACTGTTCTAAATCCCGACTGTTCTGTCAGTTCAGCCTCTCACCTGAATCTCTGCACTCTGTGCACTGACGTGGTGCCAGTTGTGAATCTTATTAAAAACCCGGGGAGGGGAGGGCGGGGCCTATTCGCGCCTGAGTTTGACAATTCTGGAACTCTGCACATGCGCAGTTGTCCCGATCTGTCAGACTCCCCGTTTGCTGGCCAGCTCAATCGCTGGCCAGTCCGGGACCCCTGCAGTGCTGCCCCTCCAGCCCGATTGCGGCCCCCACAGCAATTCCCAGGCCAGCCCTGACACCTGCCCATCCCGGAGGGCCCCGATGTCCGGCCCACCCCCCCCCCCCCCCCCCCCCCCAGCAGTGGTGATCCCCCCACCCCTCTCACTCCGGCAGACCCCCCCCCCCCCCCCCACTAACCCCCCCCCCGGGTCAGACCCCTGTTCCCCCCAGCCTGCCCCAATCGCTGTCCTCCCTTCATCTCAGGCCGATCCCAATGCAGCGTGGCAGCGGGATCTCCCACCCCCACCGATTGCCCCTAGCCCCCCCCCCCACAATAGACCTGGCCCCCTTGGCACTGCCCCATGCCCAGTGGGCAATGCCAAGGTGCCCACTGGGCATGGGCACTTTGTCCCTTGGGCAGTGCCAGGGACACAGGCTGCCACTGCAAGGGTGCCCATGCCCAGGGGGCACCACCGCCCGACTTCCTGGGTGGTCCCAAATGCACCCCCCCCTTCATTCTGGCAAGATTTCCCACTAATTCCCCAAACATGGGGAGCTAATCTGAACCCCGCCGGAATGAAGTACTCCTGGAGGGGTGGGAGATTCAATCGGGACCTCAAATGACCAAATATACATTTTTAAAATACACGCAGAAAAGATTTAAATGACTTACCTGTCTTCCGACCAGTTTCCAGCGTGGTCTGACTGGCTCTGGGAGATGCGCATGCGTTCTCAGCACATGCGCCAATCCCTGTTCAAGGCCGCAGACGCGCACCTCCTACCCCGACCTGGCAGAAAGTTGTGGGTCGCAATGAGAGATTCGCAGCCTAGATTTCTGTTTCAGGCCATTTAACTGGATCAGGCACAGCCCTAATGCAGCAAAATGAACAGGAATTTTACAAGAAACTGCAAACATCTAGCTATCTGTCCTGTCTGGGTGATCAAGAACTCCAGGTTATTGTTGGACCTTCGCCGTTGCAAGATCTTGACTGTAGCTTAAATCTCTTGGGCAGGAGGGAAAAATAAGGACTTAGGCGAACGTTTAGACCTTTGTTTTTCACTCGGGTCTCTGCAAACTCTCTGGTGGGTGGGGCCTGAATGTCACTGTGCTTGAATGCCTGTCGAAGCCTGGAATATCTCATTCTATCTCATTAGCTTGATTCTATTTGGGGCTGTATCTTGTGTCATTGCAGGCCATGCTCAATCCTTACCAAAGCACCAGGACAGTGTTAAAGGGGCAGAGACTCAGCCATCCAGTTGTTCCATGTAAATGAAAATTGTAAGAGATGTTGAATGAGTGGGTGAATTGATTTTGCTCATTTTATAACATCATCCGAAGTTAATCCCCAAAGTCTTCATGATTCTCACAAATCTATGTTCAACACAACTAGTTTGTCTTTAAATTTTCCACCTGTACTTGAAGATGCCTTGACCAATTTGTGTCTAATGTGAATTGCCATTTAAAATTTCAGCAACTCTGTCATGTAGAAACAAAGGAAAATTGAACCACTTGGTGGTAGAACTGAATAAAGTTTCCTTATTCTGCATGATCTCGTACAATTGAAGCTTCCCTTTAAATCTTAAATCTTCCTGTTTTTTGGCAACTGCACAAATTTCGAGTAATTTATTTTCATCCTGCGTGAAGCTACAAAGGCTCCTTGTCTTCCTGATTGTCCTGGTGTTTCATTTATGTTTAACATATTTTATTAATTGATCTATATTTGGGGTGGCACAGTGGCACAGTGGTTAGCACTGTTGCCTCACAGCCTGGGACCCGGGTTCAATTGCAGCCTTAGGTCACTCTCCATGTGGAGTTTGCACATTCTTCCCATGTCTGCATGAGTTTCCTCCAGATGCTCCGGTTTCTTCCCACAGTTCAAAGATGTGCGGGTTAGGTTGACTGGCCATGATAAATTGGCCCTGAGTGTCAGGGGATTAGGAGGGTAAATATGTGGCATTACGGGGATGGGAGCTGGGTGGGATTGTTGTCGGTGCAGGTTCGATGGGCCAAATGGCTTCCTTCTGCACTGTAGATTCTATGAACGTATTTGCATTTTTAAAGTATTTGTATGATGTAGATAATTGCTTGTTACATTAAGATGTTGTTGATACATATATCAATTCAGACGAATGGGAGGGGGGATCTCATAGAGACTTATAAAATTCTAGCAGGTCTAGACAGGATAGATGCAGGGAAGATGTCCCTGATGGTGGGAGAGTCCAGAACCAGGGGTCATAGTCTGAGGGTTCAGGGTAGACCATTTAGGACAGAGGTGAGGACACATTTCTTCACCCAAAGAGTGGTGAGCCTGTGAAATTCATTACCAAAGGAAGTAGTTGATGCCAAAACATTGAATGTATTCAAGAGGTGGCTGGATATACCACTTGGGGCAAATGAGATCAAAGGTTATGGGGAAAAAGCAGGATTAGGTTACTGAGTTGGATGATCAGCCATGATCGTAATGAATCACGGAGTAGGCTCGAAGGGGCCTCCTCCTGCTCCTATCTTCTATGTTTCTGTGTTTCAATGAATTTAAATGTGCTCTTTCAAACAAACCCAATAAGGAAGTCTATGAAGTAAATCCCATTTATACAAATGTACATTGTTAAAAATAGAATTAAACCCCACTTATAACCTGAATGGTTAGGAAGCAAATGCATTCCCAGGATCTTTTGAATAATAGCTTCACCTAGCTGTAAAGGGAGGTAATATCTATAGCACAGTGGTTAGCACTGCTGCTTCACAGCTCCAGGGACCTGGGTTCGATTCCCGGCTCGGGTCACTGTCTGTGTGGAGTTTGCACATTCTCCTCGTGTCTGCGTGGGTTTCCTCCCACAGTCCAAAGATGTGCGGGTTAGGTTGATTGGCGATGCTAAAATTTCCCCTTTGTGTCCTGGGATGTGTAGGTTGGAGGGATTAGTGGGTAAAATATGGGGTTAGGGCCTGGGTGGGATTGTGGTCGGTGCAGACTCAATGGGCCGAATAGCCTCTTCCTGCACTGTAGGGTTTCTATGATTTCAATTCATATCCTGAATTCTGAGTCTCTTGCTAATGAACAATAACACCAAGAAAAGTTCTAAATGCGTGGTGGACTTGTTAATAAGGACCAATGTGTTTTTTTTGGGTCTACAGTGCAGTTTCCAAAGGAAAATAAAGCCTTTTGTCCATCAAGAATGATTCACTAACAAAGTCAAATATTAGGACCCAACTTTGATAGTGTCAGGTTGAATAGATGTCTGCAAAAATCTATGAAATAAAAAAAAGTAAAATTGTTATTTTCTTCTTAGAAGTGAATATTTTCATGAATGGCATAATGATGCAGCTTTATAATACCCTCATCAGACCCCACTTGGAGTACTGTGCTCAGTTCTGGTCGCCGCATTACAGGTGGGATGTGGAAATGATTGAAAGGGTGCAGAGAAGATTTACAGGGACGTTGCCTGGATTGGTTGGCATGCCTTATGAGGATAGGCTGAGGGAACTCGGTCTTTTCTCCTTGGAGAGACGAAGGATGAGAGGTGACCTGATAGAGGTGTACAAGATGTTGAGAGGTATAGATCGGGTGGATTCTTGGAGGCTTTTTCCCAGGGCTGAAATGGCTGCTACGAGAGGACACAGGTTTAAGGTGCTGGGGAGTAGGTACAGAGGAGATGTCAGGGGTGGTGGGTGAGTGGAATCGGCTGCCGAGAGTGCTGGTGTAGGCAAACTCGATAGGGTCTTTTAAGAGACTTCTGGATGAGTACATGGGATTTAATAGAATTGAGGGTTATAGGTAAGCCTATATATAAACCTAGGTAGGTAGGGACATGACCGGCGCAACTTGTGGGCCGAAGGGCCTGTTTGTGCTGTATTTTTTCTATGTTCTATGAATAATTTGGGTTAATTTATCAGTGGTGGAAAGATGGAACAAACTTTGGAATTTGTCAACAAATCTTAAGTTTGCACGATTTCCATGTGGTCTGCTGTTACAATCCGATGGCAGTTTGAAATCCTAGGTAAACAACAAGAAAAGAATCCCTCAAATCTAACCATGCGAGTAGTCTTGACTATATGCTCTAATCATAGACTTCAACGTCTGAACAAAGAACAAAGAACAGTACAGCACAGGAAACAGGCCCTTCGGCCCTCCAAGCCTGTGCCGCTCCTTGGTCCAACTAGACCAATCGTTTGTATCCCTCCATTCCCAGGCTGCTCATGTGACTATCCAGGTAAGTCTTAAACGATGTCAGTGTGCCTGCCTCCACCACCCTACTTGGCAGCGCATTCCAGGCCCCCACCACCCTCTGTGTAAAAAACATCCCTCTGGTATCTGAGTTATACTTCGCCCCTCTCACCTTGAGCCTGTGACCCCTCGTGATCGTCACCTCTGACCTGGGAAAAAGCTTCCCGCTGTTCACCCTATCTATCCCCTTCATAATCTTGTACACCTCTATCAGATCTCCCCTCATTCTCCGTCTTTCCAGGGAGAACAACCCCAGTTTACCCAATCTCTCCTCATAGCTAAGACCCTCCATACCAGGCAACATCCTGGTAAACCTTCTCTGCACTCTCTCTAACGCCTCCACGTCCTTCTGGTAGTGCGGTGACCAGAACTGGACGCAGTACTCCAAATGTGGCCTAACCAGCGTTCTATACAGCTGCATCATCAGACTCCAGCTTTTATACTCTATACCCCGTCCTATAAAGGCAAGCATACCATCTGCCTTCTTCACCACCTTCTCCACCTGTGTTGCCACCTTCAAGGATTTGTGGACTTGCACACCTAGGTCCCTCTGTGTTTCTATACTCCTGATGACTCTGCCATTTATTGTATAACTCCTCCCTACATTATTTCTTCCAAAATGCATCACTTCGCATTTATCCGGATTAAACTCCATCTGCCACCTCTCCGCCCAATTTTCCAGCCTATCTATATCCTGCTGTATTGCCCGACAATGCTCTTCGCTATCCGCAAGTCCAGAGGTGTCTAAAGCCCCTTGTGATTCAGGGTGATAGGCTGATGACCTAAATTGCTTTATTCTTAGGTTGTCCATTACTTCATTAAACAATTGCGACATGAAATTTGAACCTGGATTTCTTTTAATAATCCATATCTTGTAAAGAATTTGGTCAACTCTTTTCTACTTTTGCTGTCATTTTTCTTCAAGGTGTTGCTTTTGGAAATCTCACAGATGCATCCATGACTGTCAATAAATACTGATTTCCATTTTTAGTCTTAGGCAGGGGTCCGCCACGATCATTCATGTTAAAAGTGCTTCCTCAAGTGCTGGCATTGGAATTAAAGGTGCAAATTTCATTACTGCTTGAGGTTTTTCTATCGTCTGATGTATAACATGTTTGACAGAAGTTGACTACATCTTTATGTGGTCAAGGCCAATAGAAATGAATTTGTATCTTAGCTTGAGATTTCCTAATTCCCGAATGTCCAACCATTGGAATTTCATGCAAAATTTCATTCCAGTATCCATATGGTATTGCTACTTGGTGCACTGTCACCCATTTTTCATCTTCTGTAACATGAGGCGGTCCCTATTTCCTCATTAGCACACTGTTCTTAATGTAAAAACATTCTGGAATGCATTCTGCTTCTGTTTCAGAATGAGCTGTCTGGTCTGGATCCTGCTGCTATACCCCCACTATCTTCAATGAACTAAACACCTCTGACCTTCTCCTCCTGAGTCATTTTCCCAAACATAGATCCAGTCAACTGAATTTCAGTATCCTCACCCTGTCTTTTAAGTTCTTCCTCTCCCTGTTTAAACATGTGCATCTGTGACCTCATCACCACACACTTTGGAAACAATACAGGATTTCTGTAAAACCTGTATTGATTGTGTCTCAACACGCTGCTCGACTACAGCTGTATCATTCCCTAGAATAAATGAACCCCTGTCTCTCTCGCTATTGCATATCTTCACACCCGTACTGTTTTCTTTTAACCCTTTGGGGAATAGTAGGGCAAGTGGTGGAAGAGATTTGGAGCTGATTATCAGAATGTTGAATGATGTTGAATGCTCCTTCTATGATCAACAAGTCCTGGCATTGGATTTGAACTTGGAGCTTCTGGTCGAGGGGTAGGGGCACTACCACTGTGCCACATGTCCTTCCATTGAACACCTGTAATGGGCAATTTCTCTTCTACCCAACAAACACTTCTCCTGTTTCAAATCATTTTTAAAATTTACTTTGCACAATGAAATAGATTTGGTATTCCCATGGATCCACATAAATTAACACTCCTTTAATAACCTTTCTGGACAACAGATGGCACTATCCCATAACATTAAAGACTGGCGAGCCCCCCCGTGTTTCTTAAAATCTTGGCCCCCTGTCCTGTTCTTCCCTGTAAACATTGATATGCTTTCCCATTGTATATAAAAAACCTTTAAATATCTCCGTAACTTGTCCTTCAGAACATCTTTGGTAAATTATGAACATTCCCACTCCCCGCTGCCACTGATTCTTCCTGCTCCACTTGTACAAAAGCTGCTGCACCTGAGTCTCATAGCCCACAATAATCTTGCTAACTAAACACTTCTGAGTTCCTATTTTTAAAATAAGTTTCCCATTTAATCTCCAACAATTTGATCTTGTATACCCAGCTTAATTAGAATGATAACATATTCGCCAGAATTCTACAGCCCCGCTTGCTACGGAATCGGAGCGGGCAAGCGGCGGACAACAGAAATGTCCATTGACCTCGGGTGGGAATTTCCGGTCTCGCTCGAGCGAGGCCATAAAATCCCACCTACTATTTTACTTCCTTCATCTCTGCCTTCCACCTTTCCATTTTTAGTAGACTGGCATCTTTGAGATGCTTTTTATTACTACACTTTTACCATCACAAGATTTTTTTAAAACTCTAATCGCCTTGCTGATTTTCATATGGCCATATTCCTGCACTCAAATGTTTGTGTGAAATATCAGACGTATCAGCTAAAACAGCAGCTTCCCTGATCTTTTTACTCGTCTTTCATCTAAATATACCTTGGATGTTTCCAAATTATTCCATCATCATAACCTCTCTTACATTTTCAAAAGTCTTGTCTAATTTCAATAGTTTGAACCATTGATCCCAAAAATGTATTTTTCTCCTGCAAACTCAATAGATACCTGATTAGATTTATTTCTTGTAGTCAAAACGTCAACTGACAAGTTTCAGGAACAACTCATAAGCATTTAATATTCTTTATTATCTCATAGTCTACAAACTTTTTCTCTGAAAAGCTGTAACTGACAGAACAATTTGTAACATTATAGTCCAAGCACCTCTTGGTGAACTTAATTTCATAGATATCTTTTCAAATGAGGTGAAATATTTTTCAACTCCATCCTCTGAATTTAGGCACTAACCAGAGCTTCTTAGTTCTAATCTAATTCCTGAATCCCTAGCTCTCCTTTCTCGCTTTATTCCAAGTTTTTTTTCCCAAGCTCGGGTATGTTGTCTGAGCTCCTACTCTGATTCTCAAGCTCAAGCTTTCACATTTCCATTTCTTGTACTCCTTGTTTTTTACTTTCCTTTTTTGCTCCTCTTTTTCCACTGATGCGTCTTCATTTGCATTTATTTCAATCAATCACTTTTCTTCTTCTCTTTCCCCTTTTTTTCCAACTTGAGTTTTTTAATTTGTCTTGTATTGGGCAGGATTTTCCACCTTCCCAAGGCAAGTTTTGCTGTGACAGAGGGGGCCTGCCATTGGCTGGCAGTGGGATTGTCTGGTGCCACCACTGCCAACAGGGTTTCCTCCTGTTCATTTCCTGCTGATCTCTGTTGGCAGGAGTGGCAGATCCTGCCAACGAAATGGCTGGAATGGCTGGAAAATCCCAGTTAATTTGTTTTCTTCCCATTCTTCTTTCATCCATTTATAGTCTCTGCCTTTATCTGTCTTTTTCTATTTTTTTATTCATGGCACATGGACATTTTTGCCCATCCCTAGTTGCCCGAGGATAGTTGAGAGTCAACCACATTGCTGTAGCTCTGGAGTCACATCTAGGCCAGGCCAGGTAAGGACAGCAGATTTCCTTCCCTAAAGGACACTATTGAACCAGATGGATTTTTTCCAACAATTGATAATGGTTTTATGGTAGATTCTCAATTCCAGATATTCGAACCTGGGTCCCCAGAACTTTAGCTGAGTTTCTGGATTAATAATCTCATGATAATATCACTAGACCACCACCTCCCCTATTCAAGTTGTTTCATTTGCAACTGAAGCTGTCAGGAATCACCAGTGGTTTCCACAAACAGAGACCAGGTGTGATGTCAATGCCAGGGGGTTTGGAGACCATTGAAGCCTCCAGTTGGTCAGAGACATGGGGGGGGGGGGTGGGTTGGGGGGCGCTGAAGAGGGGGAGGCCTTTGGTGAATCCATACTGGGGTTTTGCTGGTAGTATGGTAACAGCTTTGGTGGGGGTGGGGGAGCCTGATGACAGTGAGTGGGGCAGTCTTTGCCGGCAAGTAGGAGGCCGAGGTCTGTAGGTTTGTCTGGAAATCGGGGTGCCCTGAGGAACCGGCCATGCGGACTGCAGTACATCAGCTGGGAGACCAAAGAACAAAGAAAACAAAGAACAAAGAAAATTACAGCACAGGAACAGGCCCTTCGGCCCTCCAAGCCTGCATCGACGATGCTACCCGACTTAACTAAAACCCCCTACCCTTCTGGGGACCATATCCCTCCATTCCCATCCTATTCATGTATTTTCAAAACGCCCCTTAATAGTCACTATCGTATCTGCTTCCACTACCTCCTCCAGCAACGAGTTCCTGAAAATTTGGTGGGTTTCTAAAAATTAAATCCTGGGAATATTTGGTGAGGGGGGTAAGCTTTAAGTATTAAGTTTATTTACTGGTGTCACAAGTAGGCTTACATTAACACTGCAATGAAGTGATTGTGAAAAAGGGGGTTGGGGAGTTACGCAGAGGAGGATAGCAGGGAGGAGCTCGGCTGAGTGAGTGAAAGGCTATCAAATTTAAATGTGATTGCTTTCCATTTACAGCAACTTAATGATCCTCATAATGAGGTGACAATGTAAGGAATGAAAGGTAGCTAAGAAGGCATACGGCATGCTTGTCTTCATCGGTTGGGGCATTGAGTATAAAAATTGGCAGGTCATGCTGCAGCTGTACAGAACCTTAGTTAGGCCTCATTTGGAATATCGTGTACAATTCTGGTACAAGAGTTTTACCAGGATGTTGCTTGGTCTGGAGGGTATGATGCGAGGAGAGGTTGGGTAGACTCAGTTTGTTCTCATTGGAATGACGGAGGTTGAGGAGCGAACTGATAGAGGTTCACAAGATTATAAGTGGCATGGACAGAGTAGATCGTCAGATGCTCTTTCCTAGGGTAGAAAAGTGGAGTACTAGGGAATATAGGTTTAAGGTTTCGTGGGGAAAAGTCTGGAGGAGAGGTACGAGGCACGTTCTCTACACAGAGGGCGGTGAATATCTGGAATGTGCTTTCCGGGGAGGTGGTGGGAGCAGGTACGAATGCGGCATTTATGGGGCATCCAGACGAATACATGGATAGGATGGGAATGGAAGAATACAGACTCCGTAAGTGCATACAGTTTTAGTTTCGGCAGGAGTCATGATCGGAGGGCCCAAGGGCTTGTTCCTGTGCTGCATTGTTCTTTGTTTTTTTTGTTTGAATGGCTCATCTATTTAAATCTGTACAATAATATGGATCAATCAGTGCATATTTATCTTTGGGACTGCAATGGAAACATTTGAGCTCAAGCAGCAGAAAGAAACTGAGACGTTCATTGCTGTAAGAGGATGCCCACTAGGATTCACAGTGACCTGAACAGCACATCAACCACTGACAGTATAAGTATCTCAGTGTCACTGAGGAGTGTCACCTTAATACAAAATGATAAATGAATTGTTCTACCTCTTAGAAATAGATCCATAAAGAGAAATAACAGCACTGTTCTGTCCCTACCAATAAATGCAAGAGCATCTCTGAATATTTCAGACAACACCAGGGAACCTGGCAATGATCATGCAGCTTTTGCTTCCTTGGCAATGTTATCCAGGTTCTATTTTTTTGTGCTGTGCTGATGAATAATTTAAAATAATTGGTGAGAAGCAGATTTTTCCAAAAATGGAGCATCCTCAAAAGGGACCACGGATCCACACCCATGCATTCTTTGAAGAAAATGTGAACGTGATTTAATGGTCACAGCAGTGGGCCGCCCATTTGCTGGAGAGCTGGTGGCAACCCCGCTGCAGCCATTTCTTGGTTTCCCGTCGGGATTCAATCCCAATCAAACAGTCAGCTGACTGCCTTTGGGGTTCCCGAGTCCTGCAGAGAGAATATTCCATCTCCAAGAGCCGCCAGCCAATCAGAGGTAGTGATGTTTACTGTTCGTACTCCAGTAGGCCTCAGGAGGAAGATCACCAATGTAGCCCCCAAACTACTGGTAAGTGTGACGGTATCGAAAGGGTCAGTTTGGGAGAGGGTCGGTGCTAAGGGCCGGGCGAGGGGGGGTGTGGGATGAGGAGGGAGGTGTCTTCCCAAGAGCTCAGCCCTTCCCAGGGGGCCCATTGAAGAACCTAGGGAATTCTGGAAGATCAAGTTCATCCACGGCGGCTGCAGCTCCCTCATTTCAAACATTAGGATGCAGACCATTAGATCCTGGGAATTTGTCAGATTTTAGTTCCATTAATTTCACCAGTATTTTTTCTTTACTAATATTATTCATCTCTTTATATCTTCATCCTCATTTGATCCTAGGTGCTTCACTATTTTCAGGATAGTTTTATTCTTCTACTAGAAAGAAACAATGGATCAGATTTACCACTCAATCGGCCACGTGTTTGATGGCGGCGGGAGGCAATCTGCCATTGGCTGGCAGCGGGACCTTCAGGTCCTGCCGTTGTCAGTGGAGCTTCCTGTTGAATGCTCCCCTTGCCGCCAGGAAATACACGGTGTGCGGGGGAGGGACGGAATTGGCATCAGCGGAACCAGAAGATCCTGTCACCGTGAACGTCCGGAAAGTACCGGCCAATATGTTTTTTTTTTAAATGCCTCTGCCATTTCCTCATTTGTCACGGCAATCTTTCCTGCCTCTGACTCTAAGAAAACATTTTGTTTTCACTACTCTCTATTTGGAGACCTATGGAAGCTTTTACAATCTGTTTCATGCTTCTTGCCTGTTTACATTTTTTTTTTATATATACATCTGTGATTTCATGTAAAACCCGACCCATGATTTCCAGCTTACAAGTTCATAATTCTTTAAATACCTGATGTAAAAGTTGACCTTAGTTTCTCAGAGATCAAAGCCCAAAGATTTCAGAACCAATGTAGAGTTCTGGATATATTTAGGATGGTTTTGGATGCTAAATTCATGTGAATCCATCACTGGTAATATATTGGTTATATTGGGAAAATAAGAGTGGACAAGGGCAGTTCATTGAAGGTAACAATGGAGAAGAGAAAGTTGAAGAGGATTCAGGATCAAGCAACATAGGGAGATTGAGGGGGCATGGCACACTGTTGCTACTTAAGATGATATCTGTAGAGGTAGAAAGATTTCAGTGAGAATCCCCTTCACATATTTGGAATGTTGCGCACAATGTTCCTTTACTTTACTAGAAGACAAATGCTCCCTGAAACTCTGGATGGATAAAGCCTCCAGCAGAGAGCTCTCTGCCTCTCCAATTCCTTCTCCCTGTGTGAGCAGCTAGGCCTCTTCTGTGTGGCCTCTGCACAATTAATCTTTCTTGCTGCAGATCAAAGGGGGCAGGTAACGAACAGCACTGAGGGTAAGTGTTCTAACCTGAGCTATGGAAGTCAAACCAAAGGCCTTCTCCACATTCAATGCCACACCCTGTTGATTTTACCAACTTTAACCAGCAGTGGAACACTCATAGCACTTCTACAAACTCAGACAGGGCCAGCCAAAATTTATCAGCTGCTGACCTGAAAGTAATTGATGATCTATTTAAATAACTCTGTTGGGGTTCCTTCCTGCTGCCTGAGCGCATGTTCAGATAATCATTTTTAAGAGAGGGCATAATCTGGAGCAGTAAGGTTGAAAGTCTGACATGCATCTGTCTACTTCCAACACATGCTCCTAACACCTGCTCCTATGTCTTCGCCAGCACGGGCTGTGTCAGAGGTATGTGTACACCGCACCGTCTGCATTTTGGTGCCAAAACATGTTCTGCAGCACCTATTCTACAGGTACCACGGGACTACAAATTGATGCCTAAGCATTTAGTTCTTTTTTCATTTCTTATGGAATTAATGACTTGATCCAGTTTCAGTTATAGAATGATTAAATTTAAAATATTTGCCTGTAAACCTCCACCTGTCACTCCTCTGAGTTTTGTGAGGCTCTCCCCTCCATGTTTACTGTGACGATTATCCTTGTTGCTTGTTTTATGCACTCTGCCAAACCGACTGGTGTCACATTTTGTAAACCTCCCCAGGCCTCTCGAGGTGTACAGTCTAATTTACCACACTCATTTTGGGACTCCGATTCTGGGACCAAGGAGTTTTGGCCTCTCTCCTTTTTTGATATTGCAAGAGCATTTTCAAACATAATTATTACTTACCTTTTCCTATATGTGCAGCAGGCTGCTAGATTAAATATACTAAATGCACTCGAGCAAAATGCTTCTAATTTACTTTGATCGCTGAATGTTGCTATTGACCTTTATGGTGGTTCATACGCCAGTCTCCCTCTCAGCAAGCTGCTTATTTGCATTTGTCACCTCAATATCTTTCATCAAGTCCAACACCATTATCAAAAAATCATTTCTGAACCTTCCCATGTTCTTCCCCAGCTATTGTTTTCTGCCTGTTATTAAAGTCAATTGCAGTTGATTTCTGAGTGAATTTTCAAAATCTTTGTGCTGTGGTGAATGTCGATAATCAGAATTTGACCGTGATTCACCCAGATCAGCTCTAAGTTAAGTTCCCACGCTAGTGGGAAAGGTAGAGTGTTTCCCACTGGTGCCTGTCAGTTGGGATTCACCCACCTGATCGATGCATATTTATGCTTCGTGGCAAATGTGGCCAGCCTGGCATTTCTGAAATCAGGGTGCCATTTTTAAAGGGTGCACCAATCTCAGCATGTAGACACAGGACCCCTTCCTCCCCACAATGAAAAAGGCAATCCCCCCCCCCCCGCTGACGAGGAGCGCACTCCCAATCCCTTGGGGTGCCGCTACCATACCCCACCCTACAGGTGAAGAACAGGTCACTGTCCCACACCACATAGACATGAGGATGACCTGAACCTCCACCAGGTAAAGACTCCAATATGGGATTCCCTCATGCCCTGCCACCCTCAGGACCATCCTCCAGCCCACCCCTTCCAGGTCGTGTCCCTTGGCAGTGCCAAACTTGCACTGCTACTTGGTAACCTGAATTGACACCCTGAGAGTGGCACACTGATTTGGCATGTTGTACTCTGAGAGGAGTCAAGTAGGTAAGTGTTCTGTCCAAGTGCCCCTCTACCACTGCCAGGCTGCAGAGGTAGGGTCCTCAAAGGGAGGTGGAACAAAAAGCAGAAAATGCTGGAAAATCTCAGCAGATCTGACAGCATCTGTGGGGAGAGAATAGAGCCAACGTTTTGAGTCTAGATGACCCTTTGTCAGAGCTAAGAGCAAAGAGAATTAGCAGAGATTTATACTATGAAGGTGGGAGAGGGCCGGGTGGGGCATGCGGTGGAATGGGACAAAGGGAATGTAAATGAGGATACAGAAGGATGAGAAGGTGCTAAAAATGTCCATCAAGTGATCAGAATATGACCGCGATTCACCCAAATTGGCTCTAAGTTAAGTGACCATGCTAGCGGTAAGGTGGAGAGTTTCCCATTGGGAAGTTTGGGACATTTCCCCATTGTGGAAGAAATGGTGATGTGTTTGTATGTTCAGTCTTTATTGAATGTTCATGTCAGTGTCCAGTGTTATATTTGTCCTCTGGGACATGGATGAACTTGCAGACTCAACTGGCTTTACTTTCAATGCATTGTAAAGGAGATTGTTCAAGATCACTCTCAGCTGTGATAACTGAAATGTTGTAAGTGACCTCAAAATCCCCTAAGAACTCTGCCTATCAACACCCTGAGATGGCCCTTCATGTGGACAGTATTGACATTGCCCTTTAGACCTCTAATTGTTTGACATTGACTGACTGTTTCCACCACATCCAGGAAGACAGGCCCTTCCTGCTTCACTCTTTCATGCTCCCAACACAACCACACTCCCCACCTGCTGTAACCACTGACTCATGCTTGTTAATCTCGAGCCTCCAGGCAACCCGCCATTCCTCGCTCCCCTGCCCAGTGCTGTAGAGTTCAAAAAGTAAAACTGATGATTTCTGACACCACTGCACAAAGCTGATTGTTGCACGCCACCTTTGAATAAACATGAACTAGATGTCATGAGATTCTTGCACACCATTGACATGATCTTGAAGGTAGGATATAATTTTAAGATGTTTCATGCTAACGAGTAGTCAAACCATGCAAATGTATTCCAAGTGGGAACCCACCTCAGGAGGGTGTGAGTACAAATGGGTCACAAACATAACCCACTATTGGGAAAACAAAACTTTACCTTCTGCCTAATTCAGTCATCCCATTCGCCACATTTCCTGCTCTTGTGGGCTCCATCACTTCACCCCACTATGTTTTTTTTCTTTATTAGAATCATAGAATCCATACAGTGCAGAAGGAGGCCATTCGGCCCATCGAGTCTGCACGAACCACAACCCAACCCAGGCCCTATCCCTGTAACCGCACACATTTACCCTGCTAATCCCCCTGACACCAAGGTCAATTTAGCATGGCTTATCAACCTTCTTTCATGGGGTGTGGGCATCGCTGGCAAGACCAGTATTTATTGCCCATTCCTAGTAGCCTTTGAACTAAGTGGCTTGCTGGACCATTTCAGTGAACAGTTAAGAATCAATCACATTTCTGTGGGTGTGAAGTCACATGTAGGCCAGACCCAGTAAGGACAGCAGGTTTCCTTCCCTAAAGAACATTGGTGAACCAGATAGGCTTTTGCAATCAATGATATTTATCATGAGCCCCATTCCTAAGCCTAGCTTTCAATTCCAGATTTATTATTAACTGAATTTAAATTCCAGAAGTGGCCAGTGAGATTTGAACCCATGTCCTCGGAAAATTAGCCTGGGCCTCTGGATTACTAATCCACCAATATTACCTTTGTGCTATCATCTCTCAATTGCACTTGGCTCTATTTTATAGGTTGGATGTTGAAGCAAGAAAGAGTAAAGCATGGGTTCACTACTAGGTTTTTTAAAATTATGAAATACAAATGTAAAGGGGCACTTGAAAAATTGAAGAGTTATTTAAAATTAAGGGATAGGACAGAGTAGATGGAAAGGGAGTGGGGAAATAGTTGATGCCTGATAATGGTCATGAAATGAATAGTGTGACTGGTGCATGTTCTTTGTGTGCTATGCCAAATTTAGTCAGAGGATCTCTCAAAGCTGGTTTGTTGGCTCTCGCGTATCTGTGAGAAATATTGGGCATAATTTAATGAGGGTAGCAGGGGACCTGACATCCGCACCAAAACTGGTGGCATGCTCACCGACTTGATTTCCAAGAGCCCTAAGGGAATGATCCGGCTCCGAGCATCTTTGAATGAGGGACCACCACCCCACACACTGGGCTGCAATGCTGGGTGTTCTCCTGACATGGCAACATTGCTGAGGGTTGAATCCCAGCAGTAGCAGGATGAACCCCGTAAGTGCGCATTAATTGCCCATTTGAGGGCCTCAATCGTCCTTTCCGAGTTAGACTAGGATGGCAGAAAGGGGTGGGAATTCTATCCTGCACCCTCCTTCCTGATCACATGGCGTGCCCTGCTTCCAAACTCACCCAGGAGGGATCATTAAATCTCACCCGTTGATGATTTGTTTTTTAGAGTTTGGAGTTCCCACAGATATATCCTATACAAGCACCTTTCAAATGTTACAGATCATAGATTCATAAGGGATGATTTTAAATCCCTTCATGCAGAAGAAACTTGGGAAAGCAGGGGTTAAAAACTGAACACCATCTTCACCTGCCATAATTTTACTGTTGAGTTGTTGAAATATTTGTTTGTGTCAATTTGACACCCCGGGTAAAATTTCACAGCTCCCTTCCAGAAGGATTTGCAGTCAGGGTAGCCCATGAAATCCAGGAAGCTGATCCCTGCCAAAGTATTTTGGTGGCTGGGTGGGAAACAGCGCTCTCTGACAAATCCTGCCCTTCATTGATGTATGATGATGGTGTCCTGTCACTTAAAAAAGGTAGTCATGATGTGGAGATGCCGCGTTGGACTGGGGTAAACACAGTAAGAAGTTTAACAACACCAGGTTAAAGTCCAACAGGTTTATTTGGTAGCAAAAGCCACACAAGTTTTTGGAGCCTTAAGCCCCTTCTTCAGGTGAGTGGGAATTCTGTTCACAAACAGGGCATATAAAGAAACAAACTCAATTTACATGAATAATGGTTGGAATGCAAATACTTCCAGCTAATCAAGTCTTGAAGATACAAACAATGTGAGTGGAGAGAGCATCAAGACAGGCTAAAGTGATGTGTATTGTCTCCAGACAGGATAGCCAGTGAGACTCTACAGGCAAGCTGTGGGGATTACAAATACTGTGACATGAACCCAATATCCCGGTTGAGGCCGTCCTCATGTGTGCGAAACTTGGCTATCAGCTTCTGCTCAGCGACTCTGCGCCGTCGTATGTCGTGAAGGCCGCCTTGGAGAACGCTTACCCGACTATCAGGGAGCACTTCAGCGGTCACGGGCATTCGGCCTCTGATATTCGGGTAAGCGTTCTACAAGGCAGCCTTCAGCAGGGGGGGTGATCAGCAGGGGGGTGGGGGTGGAAGGGAGGAAACTCTGTGGGGGGGGACGATGTCCGTGGGATGGGTGGGGGCTGCGAGACCGGCACAGGGGTGATCAATGTGGGATGGGGTCCTGATGTCCGCACAGTGGGGCGGGGACGGGGTGGGGGGGGTGTGGGTGGAGTTGCAGCAGATCTCCCACGACACTGGGAGATCGAGGTGTCAATGGAATGGTGCCCTTAGAGCTCAGCAGCCGACTTCCCTGGCAAGCTCACTCTCCACCTACCCCCACCGCTGATGACAATCGCATATTGGCACTTCTTTTGCACTCAGTTTTCTTGTTTGTTTAGCACTTAATTTTGTTTTCATAAGATTGCGCCCTTTGTTTATTGTCCGTTAACCAGCTTCCTACCCATGCTGCTGGATTCCTTTTATTGCTATGTGCCATAATGTTATCAACAAAGATCCTTTGCAATTCTCCATCCTGCCTGTCCTCAACGAATTCATGTGACTTCATCTAATATATTGTTCTCAGGGACATCATCCCTATTCGGCTGACTGATCTAGTTTCCTAGTTTTTCCAATCTGCCTTTGACACTGGTGTTCTATTAAAAACCTCCTGATGGCTGGCACGATGTGGTGTCCAAGGATGGTTTGAAAGATTAAGGTCAGAGTTTCCATTTCATCTCCTACTTGTCTCAGCATTCTACTCGGCGATTTTGGTTTGTTTTCCTACTTGTGTTCCACTAACTTTTTCAGTGCTTGTTCCGTGTCAATATTTATCATCACCTCCTGCTAGCCAGTGAACTGTTGATTTGACATGGAAGATTGGAGGTCAAAGATGAGTGGGCGAAGCAGTTGGAGTCTGTGAGAAGCAGCAAGAGTATAAATCAGGAGTCTGTCAAGTAATGGAAGTCTGCAAAATCAGTGAAGCGAAGAGGGTCAAACCACAAAAGCAAGAAAAAAGCTGTGGCTGGATAATGGGAACCCTGTGAGAGGCAGAGAGGAAAGGGTATCCTCTGAGAGAAATAATGTGTATAGTAGAGGGAAAAGCGTTTTCAAGGAAGTGGCAAGAATACAGATATTTTGGCAGCCTTGGATTACCTCATCAATGGTAACATTTTGAGAGAGGACTTTCCTTAATTATGATGTGAAGATGCCGGTGTTGGACTGGGGCGGGTTCAGTAAGAAGTCTCACAACAAGTTAAAGTCCAACAGGATAATTTGACACCATGAGTTTTCAGAGCACTTCACTTCATCAGGTGAGTGGCTGATGAAGGAGCAGCGCTCTGAAAGCTCGTGACTCCAACTCAACCTGTTGGACTTTAACCTGGTGTTGTGAAACTTCTTACTGTTTCCTTAATTAATCCACACTTGTCCAAGTGACTGTTAATTTTGTCCTGAAATACTGGTTCTAAAAGCTTTTCCACCGGCAAGACTAAAACGATTGAATTATCATTAATGGGCTTATCCTTAAACCCTTTTCTGAACAAGGGTGTAACATTTGATCACTAACTTGATCGAGTTTTTCGAGGAAGTGATGAAGATGATAGATGAGGGAAAGGCAGTGGATGTTGTATACATGGACTACAGTAAAGCCTTTAACAAGTTACCTCATGGTAGACTGGTACGAAAGATGTGGTCACATGGGATTTGAGGAGAGCTGGTAAGATGGATAAAGAACTAGCTTGACCATAGAAGACAGAGGGTAGCAGTAGAGGGGTGCTTTTCTGAATGGAAGGCTGTGACTAGCGATGTTCCACAGGGATCCGTTTTTGGACCTTTGTTGTTCATAGTATATATAAATGATTTGGAGGAAAATGGAGCTGGTCTGATTAGTAAGTTCGTAGATGACACAAAAATTGGTGGAGTTGCGGATAGTGAAGAGGATTGTCAGAGGATACAGCAAGATATAGACCGGTTGGAGACTTGGGCGGAGAAATGGCAAATGGAGTTTAATCCGGATGATGCACCATCAATTACGAGGACTCCAGCGAGTGAGTGAAAATAACAGGCTTTTAATCGCAAAGAACTGGAACACACCCTTGTCGCTAACCTGGCCCAGACTGAGGCAGGGAGGAGGAACCATCACCTTTATACCTCGTTCAGGTGGAAAGGGAGGAGTCTCAGGTAGAAAGGGAGGAGTCTCGGGCCAGGTGCAGCAGGGGTGTGTCCAGGCAGACAACATGTAATTACAGTGGGTCACCACATTCACCCCCTCTTTAAAAAAAGGAGTCCGGCGGGGGTGAAATGGGTGGAACAATATATACAGAGGCATGAAGATATATATATATACAAGAGTCGTGAAGCTGAAGTAAGACGTCGGCCCCTCACAGGTTCAGCCTGTCGGGCGGTTTGATCCGTCGCTGCGACCGCCGTAGTGCTGGTTGAGGTGTTGTTTCAGATGGCAGGGTGAAACCGCTTGAGTCCGCCGTCGTCCCTTCTGGTCGGGTACTGTGTGGTGACTCCGGGGGCTCAGGCGAGCTGCATACAGGGGACAAAAAAGTAAGCGGACCTGGTGCTACCTGAACAACAGAGGGGTCTAGGGATGTGGGATGGGAGGTCATAGTGGGCTCCGGGGCACCCCCAGGCGCCAGGTCCCGGATGGAGACCGTGTCCTCCCGCCCATCGGGGTACGCCACATAGGCATATTGGGGGTTGGCGTGGAATAGCTGGACCTTTTCGACCAGGGGGTCCGACTTATGGGGCCGCACATGCCTCCGGAGCAGAACGGGGCCTGGGTACGTCGGCCACGATGGTAGTGAGATTCCCGAGGAGGACTTCCTAGGGAAAGCAAACATCCGCTCATGGGGGGAGGCATTGGTAGCCGTACACAGGAGTGACCTAATTGAGTGCAGTGCAGCGGGGAGGACTTCTTGCCAGCAGGTGACTGGAAGGCCTTTAGACTGTAGCGCTAGTAAAACGGCCTTCCAGACTGTCGCATTCTCCTTCTCTACCTGTCCGTTCCCCCTGGGGTTATAGCTGGTAGTCCTACTCGAGGCTATGCCCTGAGAGAGCAGGTACTGACGCAACTCATCACTCATGAAGGAGGATCCCCGGTCACTATGGATGTAGCTAGGGTAACCGAACAGGGTGAAGAGGCTGTGCAGGGCTCTGACGACCGTGGCTGAAGTCATATCCGAGCAGGGAATGGCAAAAGGGAATCGGGAGTACTCATCTATAACGTTGAGGAAATAGATGTTGCGGTCAGAAGAAGGAAGGGGCCCTTTGAAATCAATGCTGAGGCGTTCAAAGGGGCGGGTGGCTTTGATGAGGTGTGCCCTGTCCGGCCGATAGAAGTGCAGCTTACACCCCGCGCAGACCGGGCAGTGTCTGCTTATAGATCAGACGTCCTCAACAGAATAGGGAAGGTTACGGGCCTTAATAAAATGGTAGAGCCTGGTGACTCCCAGGTGACAGAGGTCATTGTGGAGAGTCTGTAGTTGGTTCACTTGTGTGCTGGCACATGTTCCGCGAGACAGAGCGTCCGGAGGCTCATTGAGCTTCCCGGGCCGGTATAAGATATCATAATTGTAGGTGGAGAGCTCAATCCTCCACCTCAATATCTTATCATTCTTAATCTTGCCCCTCTGCACGTTGTTGAACATAAAAGTCACCGAACGTTGGTCCGTGAGCAAGGTGAACCGTCGACCAGCTAAGTAGTGGCGGCAGTGTCGCACCGCTTCGACGATGGCCTGAGCCTCCTTCTCGACAGAGGAGTGTCGAATTTCCGAGCCTTGGAGGGTTCGTGAGAAGAAGGCCACGGGTCTGCCTGCCTGGTTAAGGGTGGTGGCCAGGGCGAAGTCAGACGCATCACTCTCCACCTGGAAGGGGATTGACTCATCCACAGCGTGCATCGTGGCCTTCGCGATGTCCGCTTTGAGGCAGTCGAAAGCTAAGCGGGCCTCTCCCGACAGGGGAAAAACGGTGGATTTGATAAGTGGACGGGCCTTATCCGCATAATTAGGGACCCACTGGGCGTAGTATGAGAAGAAGCCCAGGCATCTCCTCAGTGCTTTAAGATTGGTGGGAAGGGGAAGTTCCATGAGGGGGCACATTCGGTCAGGATCTGGGCCGATGGCCCCGTTCTCCACTACATACCCCAGGATGGCGAGGCGGCGAGTGCAGAAGACACACTTCTCCTTATTGTAGGTCAGATTTAGGAGAGCGGCCGTGTGAAGGAATTTATTGAGGTTTGCGTCATGGTCCTTCTGAACATGGCCGCAGATGGTGACGTTATCCAGGTATGGGAAGGTGGTCGCAGCCCGTTCTGGTCCACCATTTGGTCCACCTCACGCTGGAAGACCGAGACCCCATTGGTGACGCCGAAGGGAACCCTGAGGAAGTGGTAGAGGCGGCTATCCGCCTCGAAAGCAGTATATTTGCGGTCCTCCGGGCGGATAGGGAGCTGGTGGTAAGCCGATTTGAGGTCAATCGTGGAGAACACCTGGTATTGCGCGATCCGATTGACCATGTTGGATATGCGCGGATGGGGATACGCATCCAGCTGCGTGTTCCGATTGATGGTCTGACTGTAATCGATGACCATACGGTGTTTCTCCCCAGTTTTGACCACCACCACTTGCGCTCTCCAGGGGCTGGTACGAGCCTCAATGATCCCTTCCTTCAGGAGCCGCTGGACCTCGGACCTAATGAAGGTCCTGTCCCCCACACTGTACCGTCTGCTCCTGGTGGCAATAGGCTTACACTCGGGGGTGAGGTGTTTGAATCGTGAGGAAGGAGTGATTTGAAGGGTCGAAAGGCTGCAAGTGGTGCACGGTGGGCAGTCTAGGAACTGTGGGTTGCAGATGGAGATCAGGGGAAGAGGCCCGTTGTACTGCAACATGACACTCCTAAGATGGGTCAGGAAATCGAGCCCTCGGAGTACGGGAGCGCAGAGGTGTGGCAGCACCAGGAGCTTGAAATTCTCATACTCGGTCCCCCAAACCGTAAGGGTCACCACACAGTACCCGAGGACATCCACCGAGCGGTACTTTGAGGCAAAGGAAATGGTTTGTTTGACTGGCCGCACAGAAAGGGAGTAGCGGCGCACTGTATCAGGGTGGATGACACTCTCCGTACTCCCGCAGTCAAACAAACAATTTCCCACGTGGCCATTTACCTAGATGTCCATCATGGACCTGGCGATTTGATGCAGACGGGATTGGTCTAGCTGGACCGCTGCCACCGTGGAATCTGGAGAATGATCGACCGGCGTCCAAAATGGCGGCTCCCTTGTCTCACACGCGGCCGATGGCGTTCAAAATGGCGGCTCCCTTGACTCACACGCGGCCGATGGCGTCCGAAATTGCGGCTCCCTCGGGTCGCACGCTGCGCTGTTTGGCTTTGAGGACAACTTTGCCCTGCAGACTTTAGCGTAGTGAACTTTCTTTCCGCACCCAGAGCAGAACACCTCCCTTGCCGGGCAGCGTTGTCGGGGGTGCTTCCCCAGGCTGCAAAAATAGCACTTCAGACCTGCAACATCCGCAGCAGTCAAGTCGTTGGTGGGGCGCAGTGTGGCGTAAGTCTGTGGCCCTCCTAGATACTGGGGTGGTAGCGGCCGTGGTGCCCATGATGTAACCACGTGGTCGGGTGCGTACGCCTCGAGGTTACGGGAGGCCACCTCTAAGGATTCAGTGAGTGTCACAGTTTTTGGTAGGTTCAGCCCGCCTTGCTCTAGCAGTCGCTGCCGAATGTAGTTGGACGCGATGCCCGTAACGTAGGCATCGCGGATTAAGTCCTCCGTGTACTGCGTGGCGGATACAGCCTTGCAATTACAGGCCCTGCCGAGTACCCGTAGTTCGCGGAGAAACTGTGTGCTCGATTCTCCTGGCCGCTGTCTTCGAGTAGCCAGAAGGTGCCTGGCGTAGACGTCATTTGTCCGTTTACTGTACTGGCTCTTTCGGAGCTCTAGCGCGTCCCTGTACGTCTCAGCGTCACGGATGGTGGCATAAACCACGTCGCTTACCCGGGCGTGGAGCACGTGCAGCTTGTCTGAATCGGACTGGACGGCAGCGGAGGCTTCGAGGAAGGCTTCAAAGCACTTCAGCCAGTGATCGAAGCTGTTGGCAGCTCCCACAGCTTGCGGATTTCGGTTTAATTTATCGGGCTTTAGAATTTGCTCCATTCTGTTCTTTTTTCTTTGCGATTAAAATTGATGCACTATCAATTACGATACGAGGACTCCAGCGAGCGAGTGAAAATAACAGGCTTTTAATCGCAAAGAACTGGAACACACCCTTGTAGCTAACCTGGCCCAGACTGAGGCAGGGAGGAGGAACCATCACCTTTATACCTCGTTCAGGTGGAAAGGGAGGAGTCTCAGGTGGAATGGGAGGAGTCTCGGGCTAGGTGCAGCAGGGGTGTGTCCAGGCATACAACATGTAATTACAGTGGGTCACCACACCGGACAATGTGAGATAATGCATTTTGGAATGCATGTAGGAATTATACAGTAAATGGTAGAATGCTTAGGAGTATTGACAGGCAGAGAGATCTGGGCATACATGTCCACCGATCATTGAAAGTGGCAATGCAGGTGAATAAGGAAGTCAAGAAAGCATACGGAATGCTTGTCTTCATCGGTCGGGGAATTGAGTATAAAAATTGGTGGGTCCTGCTGCAGCTGTACAGAACCTTAGTTGGGCCTCATTTAGAATTTTGTGTACAATTCTGGTCACCACACTACCAGGAGGATGTGGATGTTTTGGAGAGGATACGAAAGAGGTTTACCAGGATGTTGCCAGGTCTGGAGGGTAGTAGCTATGAGGAGAGGTTGGATAAACTTGGTTTGTTCTCACTGTAACGATATAGGTTGAGGGGTGACCTGATAGAGGTCTACAAGATTATGAGTGGCATGGACAGAGTGCATAGTCAGATGCTCTTTCCTAGGGTAGAAAAGTCAAGTACTCGGGGACATAGGATTAAGGTGCGTGGGGAAAAGTTTAGAGGAGATGTGCGAGGCAAGTATTTTTACACAGAGGGTGGTGAATGTCTGGAACACACTGCCTGGGGAGGTGGTGGGAGCAGGTACAATAACGGCATTTAACGGGCAACTAGACAAATACATGAGTAGTTTGGGAATGGAAGGATCCGGACTCTGTAAGTGCATACGGTTTTAGTTTTAGGCAGGAATCATGATTGATGCAGGCTAGGAGGGCTGAAGGGCCTGTTCCTGTGCTGTACTTTTCTTTGTTCATTGTTCTTTGTATTTGCAATTCTGCAGAACTCGTGGCCCACCCCTATATCTCAGAAGGATTGGGAGATCAGTATCTCCCAACTTCTACCTTTACTTTCATCAGCTTCCTCAGATGCATCCAATCTGATCTTTGTGACTTGTCAACTTTAAGTACAGACAATATTTCCGATACCTCCGTACTATCAATTTCTATTCTATCCAGTATCTCAAAGACTATTTTAGTGTGATTTCACCAGCATCCTCTTCCTTGGTGGAGATAGATGCAGTAAACATTCTGCCTACATGTGTAGATCACATGTTTTGTCCCTAATTGACTCTACACCTCTTCTAATTATCCACTTAATATCATATGCTTTTAGAAGACTTTTGAATTCTTTTTTATGTTAGCTGCCAGTCTCTTCTCATGCTCTGTCTTTGCCTCTCATATTTCCTCTTTCACATCCCCAGAGCATCCTATATTCAGCCTGGATCTCACTGGTATTAGCAATCTTGCATCTATTATATGCACTCTTTTTATTTCATCTTATTCTTTACTTCTTTCACCTACAAGGGAGTTCTGGATTTTGTTGCACCCCCCCCCCCCTTTCCCCTGGTGGGAATGTACCTTCCAAATGCCCAAATCATGTCCTCTTCAAAGGCAGCCCTTTGTTCCCTCACAGTTTTTGCCCTTCAACTTTGATTCTAATTGAGCCAGGCCACATCCATTCTTAACCCATGAAAAGTAATCCTTCAAATCAGTATTTTTCTTTAGTTTACTTCTTGTCTTTTTGATAACTAATTTAATCCTTTTGATACCATGATAACTTTTCTCTAAATTTTCCCCTACTCACATTTCATCCACTTGACACAGCTCATTCGCCAGAACCAGATCCAGCAATGCCTCCTTCCTCGATTGGTCAAAAGCACACTGATCAAGAACATTGTCTTGAATATACCTTGGAAACTTTTCTGCCTCTCTGCCCTTTATGATGTTATTATCCCAGTCTACATGAGGGTAATTGATGTCCCCCATTTTCACTTCTTTATTGGTTTTGCTGCCTTAGGGTAAGAAATCCTGGTTTGTCTGGACTGAGCAGGGCTCGTTGTTAATCTCTGTTAATAATAGGTTTGTGAAGCTACAGGAAGTGCACCCTATTAATTCCAATTAACCTTAGTTAAACCTGGGCTGAATGGCTGCCAATGCTAGATTCATTGTCCAACAGAGAAAGCACCATTTCCCTCAGGGTGGGGGGAAAAATCAGTCCCTGCGAAATGTGATGAACAAGCTATTTCTTACATAGGTGTAGCCTAAAGAGTTAATATCAGGAGCAGCTGATGTAAGTATGATGCAGTGTCACATGATTATGTAATGGAGAGCTGGTGGGAAGCAGAAGCGTGGCCTCATGCAGACTGACTGAGATGTACATAGATCTGTAACTGAACAAGAATATCTTTTTACGAATAGCAGTCTACGGCAGCATTTTTAAGGTAACAGAGAAACCCAAAAGAAATCATGAACGCAGGACAAAACAATAGAAACATAGAAGTTGTAAGTCAATAGACACCTGGTGACCTCTGACCATCCCTATAGTCATAGGCAAAACAATAATGACATTGTTGATGAATGGGACGAACTGCTAAGGACTTCTCAAGCACATGAAGTTGCAGCTCTTAAAACCAGGCATTTTTATTGGCATTTTTATCACCTCGCCAATGTCAAATATCATGTTGGGATCACTGATGCTTGGAGCCCACCCATTTGTAATTTAGAAAATTTAGAACATTTATTTTGTAGAAAATTGATTTATTAGTGTCACAAGTAGGCATACATTAACACTTCAATGAAGTTACTGTGAAAATCCCCTAGTCGCAAATTCCAGCACCTGTTTGGGTACACTGAGGGAGAACTTAGGTGCCAGTGCACCTAACCAGCACATCTTTCCGACTCTGGGAGGAAACTAGAGCACCCGGAGGAAACCCACGCAGACATGGGGAAAACATACAGCCTCTCCGTAGACTGACCCAAGCTGGTAATCGAACTTGGGTCCCTGGTGCTGTGAGGCAGCAGTGCTCACCGTGCCACCTGTGTTGTATGTTGAAAATTTGATCGCCTTCATAAAATCTAAAATGTTTTTTATTCTTGTTTTATCTTTTACAAACTGCTATAAACAATCTTCAGATATAACTTCAGATATCCCACAATTAGCTTTGACATGAGTGACAACTTAAGCTTTTTTGAATCGTGCAGGTGAAGCACAATTATTGGTAAGGACAAATGCGCTGCAATGCTTTGAATAGTGCTGTGGAAAATTTCATGCCCATCACAACAGGAATACAGTATCCCTGTTTAACATGCCGTCAGAAAGGTAACCGTTTTGACAAGGCAGCGTGCTGAAGTGAATGCCAGCCAAAATTACGTGCTCAAGTTTGCCACGGGGATTGATTCCATGACCTTTTGAAGCAGAGAGAAAAGTGCTGCCATTAAATCAAAGTGTCTATTACTAATACATTATTTTGTGTCAGAATTGACAATTTAGGATTGCACCATACATAGTTACCTAGCCTTTTTAACACTATTATTGATTGCTGTTACATTATGAAACAAATCTTATCATGGATGTGAAAAACAGAGTTGTGTGATTATATTGTTATCGTGGGAAGAATAAGATGTTACTTTTTCCCCATCAATGTAATAGGAGATGATGATTCAGAAAAGTATCTGCTATATCTGTGGAGAAAAAAAACCAGTAATGATCATGGTTATCAATAAGGAGTCAGTACATATGACAGGACAGAAATCATAAATTTGACATTGCTGTAATGAAGAGAAATGTTTATCCAGAGTGATTTTTTTATCGTTTGACCAGTTTATGAGTATCGTTCAAAATAGTTTTTATTCTGTTCTCTGAGACCTGAGTAAAATGGTTTGAGGTGCACAAAGGCTTAGATTGACGTGCTGTGCTTTCATACATTAATGACTTAGCCTTGGGTGTGCAGGGCACAATTGCAACATTTGCAGATGACACAGGACTTGGAAGTATTGTGAATTGAGAAGAGGAAATCAATAACTTCAAGAGGACATAGGAATGGGTAGGCAGGTGAAATTTAATGCAGGGTAGGGTGGAGGGCTTTAAAGAGAGATGTGTGCAAATTGTTGAAGGTGGTAGGGGGGGTTGATCTGAGACTTTGTAAACTCTGATTTAAGCTGTGGGGCAAAAGAACCAGAAGCAATATTTGTCAAAACATTTTTACACAGTGAGTGATTGCACTCTGAATTGCACTGTCCGAAGGGGTGGTGGAGGAAGATTCAATAATTTCTTGCAAAAGGGAATTTGGATAAGCACCTGGATAGAAAAGATTTGCAGGGTCACGGGAGAACGCAGGGGAATGGGACTAGCTAAATTACTCCAGCAGAGCTGGACTCAACGGGGCCTCCTTCTATGCTGTAACCAGCCTATGATTCTATTCTATGATTTATAGGCCACAGAGGCAACCTGACACATGTTAACAACCCCTTGATGAAAGTGTCAATCTAACAATCAGGCCTGTAACAGTGGGGCCATTCTTGAAAACTTGGAACTACTGCTTGCCTTTGGGGATTGGAGAGGTGTCACCTCACAAAACAACATCAACATTTCATTGTAACCAGCACTGACACATACAATGAACAGTGGAATGTCTGAGAATATCCCATTCTGCAATACTGTACATTTAACAGGTACCTATGTGTGCTTTCTAGTAAGAGAATGTGTAGACTGCAAATTATTTTTCATCATTTAAATCAATGATCAGAAATCTTCAGCAAAATTTATTGTCCTCCACCAAGGCAAGTTTGGAAGTGAGGCGGGGAGGGCATTTAATTGGGCCAGAGTGTGTGGGGTGGGAACCCTGACCCCTTCCTGCATCTGCCCCAATTAGATCCAGGGTGGGAAAGCTTGTGTACTGCTTTCCTACCCTGATGCCAATTGAGGCCCCTCCATGGACAATTAATGTCCACTCGAGGGCCTCATTTCAACTCCCCTGGTATTCAATCAGCAGTGGGAAGTGGGAAGCAGTGGGGGCAGCACGGTAGCACAGTAGTTAGCACTGCTGCTTCACAGCTCCAGGGACCCAGGTTCGATTCCCACCTTGGATTACTGTCTGTGTGGAGTTTGCACATTCTCCCCGTGTCTGCGTGGGTTTCCTCCGGGTGTTCCAGTTTCCTCCCGCAGTCTGAAAGATGTGCTGGTTAAGTGAATTGACCTGAATAGGCGCTGGTCTGTGGCGACTAGGGGAATTTCACAGTAACTTCATTGCGATGTTAATGTCAGCCTTACTTGTGACTAACAAGTAAACTTAACTTCACTTAGACGTTATGGCAGGGAGTCCAAAAAGCAAATTGAGGGATCCAAGAGGCATGGGGCCTCTCCTTGTCAGACACAAGTGCTTGATCAATGGACCCAACATTGGGAATTTGGTGGGGGGAGTGAAGATGGGAATGGGTAAGGAACTCTAATACTCAAAGTGTCAAAGTGAACTCTGTGATATTTAGAGATTGTGTGAGAAACACTGTAGAACTCATGTTTACTTTAGGGTGTTTTCATGCTCATGTATCCAAGAACAGATAAGAGTAGCAGCTGTGGTATACAAGAGTATGTTTTTCCTGGCTAATCTGTTCAGGAATGTGGCTAACCCAGCCATTTTGTATTCTTTAATATTATGTACTGCTGTGTAACAGTAGAAGCCTACATGTAGACCTTCTGTGATCGTATAATGATGCATTCATATATATTCATCAGAACCTGTACCGATATACATTATACAAGTACCTACGAACATATGTAACCCCCTGCTGACCACTATATGGGGCTACTATTTAAATATTCAATCAACAGGATCCTGAATTCCTAGCGGTTGATGTTGATTTGGCTAATTCCCTGTTTACCCATAAATGTCAGTACTGTAAGTTGGAATATCAAAAATAAATTTAATAACACATATCATTAACAGACATAAAACAGTGAGCTCTGATCTATAACCGTTGGTGCACATATGGGGAAACTCATCCTCTGTAACACATTTGTAGATACTGTTCCTCTTGGACTGTATAGTCCCCACCAGTTACTCACGACACCCACACACAGTCCAGGAGAGACACACGTGTGGAAGATGATGCCGCAGGAGGCAGAGGTGCCGCGAGCTATCCGTGCAGCAACGTAGGTCGAGTGCGCTGAATGCTGTCCTCCTCGGCAGTAATGAAAAGAACAGGCAGGGGAATGCCTGGCTGCCTCTCACTCCAAACCGAATTCTCCCTGCCTGGAAAAAGCTCTCTCTCTTCAGCTCTGCACCTTCAGCTCTGCACCTTCAGCTCTGCACCTTCAGCTCTCTGCCTCTCCAGCTCTGCCTCTCTTCAGCTCTGCACCTTCAGCTCTCTGCCTCTCCAGCTCTGCCTCTCTCTCTGCACTGCTTCACTTCCTGGCACCTTTTTTTTTCCTCCCACCCCCAGAGCAATCCCATTGGCCCAGCTCACATCACTCAACCAACAGCATCCTGTTCACAGCACCCACCCGGCAAACAGGACACTGAAGCCCACCAGGGACAAAGAACACTGGTAACTGTCTTCCCCACAAATTTTCCCCAGTCCCTTACACATATATAAATTGTTGTATGCCAGTTAACTTGGTTGTTCGAGATTGTAACCTTGTACATTAGTGAGACACCCGACAGGTGTCCACAGAGAGCAACAACACTCGCAGCCTTGAGACAACCGTGAAGAAACCGCCAAGGCAGCAAGGTTCACATGATGGAAGACAAGCCCCAGCCTGGGAACCTGAGGGGCCTGGGACATTGCGGATGTGATGGGACGGGGGGGGGGGGGGGTATAAATATATGTTCTTAGCCTGTATTTGATGAGAAATCTGAGGCCGTGTTAGGCATTGGACGTCTCCCACAATTGTGCAAATAAACCACTGTATTTTGACCTACGACTAGTCTGAGGTATTTTTACCTACAACAGGGAGGCTGTTGGGAGCAACCACCCTACCCTATCTTCCAACCCTGCCTTTCCCCACAGTGACCCACCACCACACCAGCACCACCACCTCCACCCCCCCACCCCCCCCCCCCACCGACTCCTCTCCAACACAAGTCAAGTCCCACCCGAACCTGCATCCCTCACTGATCCTGAGCTTCTGATTGGTGTGTTGTCAGTAGCTACCACCACTCCATTTGTGGCACCAACCTCAGATTGGCTGGCAGCTCTTGGGGGGATGGGGGTGGTGGGCTTCCACTCCCTGGACCCTTGATCCTGGGGAAGACCCACCTGACTGGCATTTAATATGATGGGGCTCCTCCATATGAGCTAAGGTGATACACTCAGCAGCTCTAGAGCTGTCAAGCGAGACCTCCATTATCTGGATTTAAATTCTGCCCTCTACATGCAGCACAAACCTCCATTTCCTGGCGGATTCATGACAATGGAAAATGATCCCAAAGTTATTAGCTCAGGTGAAATGCTGTGATTGTTGTAAATAGAAGAAACATAGCAGGCAACCCTTGGAATTATTTTACATAGCGGGATGAATTTCCATGGAGGTTTTCCTGCTTATCCATCATGTCCCTGATGGAAGAGCTGTGGAAGCCATGGATAAACATCATGGTCAATGAAAGTCTTGCTTTTATTTTCCTTCCTAATATATCAATTATGAGAAGGTAGTTAAAGAAAGAATGAGAGTAATTCAAGAGGAAAATGGCCAAAAAGATCAAAAAGGCAGGGGCGTAGCTGAGCTACTAAATAAATATTATGCATTTGTATTAACTAAACAAGTGGATGCTGCTAACATCACTTTAGGAGGCATTAGAAACATCGGACAAGAATAAAATCGATAAAAGAGGGAGTACTTAAATAGAAAAGTCACCTGGTTCAGATGGGATTCATCCTGGGTTGCTGAGGAAAGTAAGGGTATGATTAACAGGAATGCTTGCCATAATCTTCCAATCCTCCTTAAAAGTTGGGGGAGAGGGTTCAGGCAATTGTGCGGGGGTGGGGGGGGGGGCGGTGCGTGCGGAAGGTTTCCAAATACTTTTCCCCTATTCAAAATGGTGAGAGAAATTAATCCAGCAACTGCAGGCCTATTAGTCTAGCATCAGTGGTGGTGCAACGTTTTGAGGCATTAATCCATGACAAAATTAATTGGCACTTTGAAAAAAAATGGGTTAATGAATGACAATCAGCATGGATTTGTTAAAGGTAAATCATGCTTGACTAACTTCATTGAGTTATTGGATGAAATAACGGAGAAGTTTGGTAAAGGAGGAAGATTGATAGTGTGACTTTGAAGAATGAGGAGTACCAATTTAAAACAATTTTTAAGTTTGCACCTGGGCAGTGTCCTGGCACTACCCCAGGGAGTGCCAACCTGACAGTGCCAATCTGGCAGTTTCATTCTGGCACTACCACCGTGGCAATGCCAACTTGGCCATGCCAACATGTCACTGTCATGGTGGCAGTGCCAAACTTGCAGTGCCAAGGTGGTAGTGCCAGAATGACAAAGTCAGGTTGGCACTGCCAGGGACAGGTCCTCTGAGCAGCTGTACTGTCGTGGGGGTGTTTGCCCTGATGATTGTGGGGAAGTTGCCCTGGTGCTTGTGGGGGATTTGGGGGGGGGGGGTGTGGTAGGGTTGCCCCGATCTCTGTGTGGGAAGGGGGTTGTCCCATTGGTTGTTGGTGAGTCCCCTTTTTCATGCAGGTATGTGAGGGGGAGTTTCTTTTCCTTAAAGGGCATCCTGATCTCTGTGGAGTTGGCACTGCCAGCTTTATCAGTGCCCACCCCGCCAGAGGGATGGTGGAAACCACACTCTCAGATTTTCTGTACACTGAATGCCAGAGAATCTGGAGAGAAAACTCAGTTGTGCAGCTGGAGAGCTGCACGTGGTTTTCCCAGTGAAACTGACACTCTGAAAAAAATTGGAAGTTTCCGCCCAGAATATAATGTGAGAAAACATGTCCAATTTGGTAGGAAGAGTAGAAAAAAACATGCACTGTTTAAATGGAGAGAGACCACAGAAATGCAGGGATCTGGGTGTACCGGTACACAAAAAAAACTTAATATGTAGTTGCAGCAAGTTATTAGGAAGACAAGTGGAATATTGGTGGAAAATGTTTCTTGGGGAATGGATTATAAAAGTAGAGATATTTTTCCACAGGGCATTGGTGAGACTATATCTCGAATATTATGTACTTTTTTGGTCTCCTTCTTTGAAAAAGAATATAATTACTGAAGAAGCAGTTCAGCGGAGGTTCATTGACTCATTCCTGGATGAAGGGTTTATTTTATGAAGAAATGTTGAGCGGGCTGGGACAAAATCCATTTGAGTTTAGAACAATGAAGGGTAATCTTTCTGGAACATACAAGATTCTGAGGGGATACAGGATGATGGGTTTCTCTTATAGGGGAGATTAGAACAATGGGAGATAGTTTTAAAATAATAGGTTTCCAACTGAAGACAGAGATGAGGAGAAATCTTTTCTCTCAGAGGTTTGTTACTCTGTGGATTTCTCCCCCCAGAAAGCAGTGGAAACTGGGTCAATGAATTTATCAAAGGTGCTTTAGCAAGATTCTTGATAGACATAGGATTCAAATGTTATGGGGCCAAACAGGAAAGTGGAGTTAAGGCCACAATCAGGTCAGCCATGATCTTATTGAATGGCAGAGCAATCTGAAAGGATTGAACTACCTAATCCTTCGCCCTATGTTCCATTAATACTTGTTAAACATTTTGATTAGAAATATTCAGTTTTGTTCAGGTTTCGTTAATAATGTCCTTACTGTGTAAATTGCAAATCACTGACTTCTAACTTTCGCTTTGTGGCAGCCATCTTCTACTATCGTGTTCTATTCCAGAAAGCCAGAGAGTGAAGGATAAAAATGAAGCTTCCCAATTGTCCATGTACAAAGATTGTGCATTACGAACATGTACCTCCTAACCCACCAACCACTCTTTGCATCTACCCCATTATATTCTTTCATGGGGTGTGGGTGCCACTGGCAAGTATTCATTGCCCATCCCTCTGCCTTTGAACTGGGTGACTTAAAGATGTGCTGGTTAGGTGCATTGGCCATGCTAAATTCTCCCTCAGTGTACCCGAACAGGCACCAGACTGTATGCAGGAGCAAAAGGAAAAATCCCAGTTAATGCCCATTAGCTGAACACTATTAAATACTCAGTTTCAAACAATTAACATTCAGCAAGATGGGGAGATGGTGGCTTGAGTGGTAATGTCACTGGAGTAGTAATCCAGCAGACCTAGGCTGATGCTCTGAGGACATGGGTTCAAGATCCCACCATGGTAGCTGGTGTGAATATAAATTCACCGCAAGGATGCTTTATTGTGCCATGTTTGTAATGTAGTGATGATCACATTTGCTTTACACACAAGAAGCTCCTTTTTCAAATTGGGGTAGAAACATTGTCAAAATTTGTTTGTTTAAGTGGGAAGAAAAGTTTCCATACAACTCCCTGTTGACTTCATCGACTTTAAATAGCAAAGAAAACTCATGGCCCTACTACAGACAGAACCAATAAAAATCAATCAGCAACTAAACTAAAAGTAGTTGATGATCCCTTTAAATAACACTGATGGAGGTGTTACCTACTTCTGAGTGTGTGTTCAGCTGTGCATTAAGAGGGGATGTTAACTGGAGCATTAAGACCAAATAATGTCACTGCTGGCATCAAATTAGCATTATAGCAAGACTGATGTCTCAATCTGCTGATTCTGTATGCTCTGGTGCATGCTCCTAATTCACACAATAATGCCCTCAGCAAAATGGTCTCTGGGATGGGCCGCACAGCGCCTGGTGTGTGTATGCACCATAGGTACCATTTTGCAACTTAAATGCATTGAAGGTACAGGCAACGAGGGCTTGAATTTTGTGGCATCGGACTTTTGATAACAAAAAAGGAAAACAAACTCAAATGCAACTGATATTGAGTAGCTGCTGTGTCATTGTCCTGTAACATGAAGGAATGGCCTTCTTCTGTGTTGTAAATGTTCTGGGATGCGCATCCACCTGCACTGTTTGCCCCATTATAATTCAGTTCAGTGATGATCATTAAACCAAATAGCCAAATAAGTCTAACTGAATAAACCTTTTATCTCTTTATTGGTTCAAGATAGATATAGAAATGAATATTTAGTTTTTCTCAAGCTTTATTGACATAGATCATTAATGATTCACAAACAGGTTTGTCAAGATTGTCAGAACCTGAACTTACAGGAGATGCACAATTGTCTGAAAAGCTATGGCATGAAACTGATCTTGTGCAGTCGAGCAACTTGACTGATAATGTTTCACAGCCCATTTTACAGCCTGCCTGATTTTCTTTTCAATTTCATTCCACTGCTTGCGTTTCTTTTAGTCGAGTATCATTGATTTATGTTTAATGTTTAGAATAGCAGCAGATGGGAATGGATGTAGCCACCCGTGTTTGATGCAGCATAAGTATCTTTTAGAGTTTCAGTTAGTTTGCACAGGTGTTAATAGAGCAAACTGGGTAGAATTGGCAGAACCATATCTTAAACTTAAATAAGAGCAATTATGAGGGCATGAAAGCAGAGATAACACAAGTGAGTTGGCAAATGAGGTTAAGCCTTGGGCAATAGAGGTGAAGAGATAGACATTCAAAGGTATATTTCAGACACAGAATAGATACATTCCAGTGAGAAAGAAAAATTCCAAGGGGATGATCCACCATTCAAGGTTAACCAAAAAGTTAGAAATAGTCAAAGTTAAATTTAAAAAAATGTATAGTTGTGCAAAGATGGACGATAGGTCAAAGATTGGACAGAATATGAAGAACAGCAAAGAATGAGAAAAAATAATGAGGGTCAAATTAGAGTATGAAAGAAAAAAAGCTAGAAATATAAAGACGGATAGTGAGGGTTACTATAGATATTAAAATAAGAAAAGTGTTAATAAAGTTGGTCCTCCAGGAAGTACATCTGGGGAATTGATAACAGAAAGTTGGGAGGCTGGATGAATTGATCAAATATTTTCCACCAGTCTTCGCTATAGGGGATACAAATTACATCCCATAAGTAGCTGTAAATCAGGAACTAGAAGGGAAGGAGGAACTCTGAAAAATTACAATCACCAGGGAAGTGGTATTAAGCAAATTGTTGGGGCTGTGGGCTGACAGATCCCTGGGTCCGGATGGACTTCATACACAGAAACAAACATCGAAAATAGAAGCAGGAGTCGGCCTTTGAAACTGCTCCGCCATTCATTATGAGCATGACTGATCATCAAATTTAATGCACTGATCCCCCCTTCCCCCCAATATACATTGATCCCTTTAGCCCCAAAAGCTATATCTAATTCCTTCTTACAGTCAGAAATGGGAAATTTCATAACGGAGAACAAAGAGAAAGCTGAGGATTCAACCTTAAACTCAATCCAACTGATACTGTCCAGTTCAAGCCTTTATAGAATCATAGAATCCTACAGTGCAGAAGGAGGCCATTCGGCCCATCGAGTCTGCACCGACCACAATTGCACTCAGGCCCTATCCCCGTAACAAAGAACAAAGAAAGTTACAGCCGTTCGACCCTCCAAGCCTGCACTGATCATGCTGCCCGACTGAACTAAAACCCCCTACCCTTCCGGGGACCATATCCCTCCATTCCCATCCTATTCATGTATTTGTCAAGACGCCCCTTAAAAGTCACTACCGTATCCGCTTCCACAACCTCCCCCGGCAACGGGTTCCAGGCACCAACCACTCTCTGTGTAAAAGATCTGCTTCGTACATCTCCTTTAAATCTTGCCCCTCGCACCTTAAACCTATGCCCCCCTAGTAATGGACTCTTCCACCCTGGGAAAAATCTCCTTACTATCCACTCTATCCAGGGCTCTCATAATCTTGTAGACTTCTATCAGGTTGCCCCTCAACCTCCGTTGTTCCAGTGAGAGCAAACCAAGTTCTCCAACCTCTCCTCATAGCTAATGCCCTCCAAACCAGACAACATCCTGGTAAATCTTTTCTGTACCCTCTCCAAAGCCTCCACATCCTTCTGGTAGTGTGGCGACCATAATTGAACACTATATTCCAAGTGCGGCTTAACTAAGGTTTTATAAAGTTGCAACATGACTTGCCAATTTTTAAACTCAATGTCCCGGCTGATGAAGGCAAGCATGCTGTATGCCTTCTTGACTACCTTCTCCACCTGCATTGTCACTGTGTACCTGTGCACCCAGATCCCTTTGCCTCTTAAGGAATCTGCCATTTACTGCATATTTCCTATCTGTATTAGACCTTCCAAAATGCATTACCTCACATTTGTCCGGATTAAACTCCATCTGCCATCTCTCCGCCCAAGTCTCCAACTGATCTATATCCTGCTGTATCCTCTGATGGTCCTCATCGCTATCCGCAAATCCAACCTTTGTGTCATCCGCAAACTTACTAATCAAACCAGTTACATTTTCCTCCAAATCATTTATATATATTACAAACAACAAAGGTCCCAGCACTGATCCCTGAGGAATGCCACTTGTCACAGCCCTCCATTCAGAAATGCACCCTTCCACTGCTACCCTCTATCTTCTTTGACCGAGCCAGTTTTGTATCCACCTTGCCAGCTCACCTCTGATCCCATGCGACTTCACCTTCTGCACCAGTCTGCCATGAGGGACCTTGTCAAAGACCTTACTGAAGTCCATGTAGACAACATCCACTGCCCTACCCTCATCAAGCATTTTCGTCACTTCCTCGAAAAACTCGATCAAGTTAGTGAGACACGACCTCCCTTCACAAAACCATGTTGCCTCTCACTAATATGCCCACATATTTCCAAGTGGGAATAAATCCTGTCTCGAAGAATCCTCTCCAATAATTTCCCTACCACTGACGTAAGGCTCACCGGCCTGTAATTACCTGGGTTATTCTTGCTACCCTTCTTAAACAAAGGAACAACATTGGCTATTCTTCAATACTCTGGGACCTCCCCTGTAGCCAGTGAGGATACAAAGATTTGTCTCAAGGCCCCAGCAATTTCCTTCCTTGCCTCTCTCAGTATTCTGGGGTATATCCCATCAGGCCCTGGGGACTTGTCTACCTTAATGTTTCTCAAGAACCCCAATATCTCCTCCTTTTTGATCTTAACATGACTCAAACTATCTATACACCCTTTCCCAGACTCATCATCCACCAAGTCCTTCTCTTTGGTGAATACTGACGCAAAATGCTCACTTAATATCTTGCCCATTTCCTCTGGCTCCACGCATAGATTCCCTCCCTTGTCCTTGAGTGGGCCAACCCTCTCCCTGGCTACCCTCTTGCTCTTTATATCTGTATAAAAAGCCTTGGGATTTTCCTTAATCCTGCTGGCCAATGTTTCTTCGTGACCTCTTTTAGCCCTCCTTACTCCTTGCTTAAATTTCTTTCTACTTCCCTTGTATTCCACACTTGCTTCGTGTGTTCCCAGCCTCCTGGCTTTGACAAATGCTTCCTTTTTCTCTTTGCCTAGGCTCACAATATCTCTCATTATCCAAGGTTCTCAAAGCTTGCCATACTTATCCTTCATCCTTACAGGAATGTGCCGGTCCTGAATTCCTATCAACTTACACTTGAAAGCCTCCCACATGCCAGATGTTGAATTGCCCTCAAACATCTGCCCCCAATTTACATTCTTTAGTTCCTGCCTAATACTGTTGTAATTAGCCTTCTCCCAGTTTAGCACCTTAACTTGAGGACTACACTTATCTTTATCCATCAGTACCTTAAAGCTTACTGAATTGTGGTCACTGTTCCCGAACTGCTCCCCTACTGAAACATCGACCACCTGGCCGGGCTCATTCCCTAATACCAGGTCCAGTGTGGCCCCTTCCCTAGTTGGGCTATCTACACACTGTTTCAAGAAGCCCCCTTAGATGCTCCTTACAAACTCTGCCCCATCCACGTCCCTAGCACTAAGTGATTCCCAGTCAATATAGGGGAAGTTAAAATCTCCCTCCACAACAACCCTGTTACTTTTGCACCTTGTCAAAATCTGTCTACGTATCTGTTCCTCTATCTCCCGCTGGCAGATGGGTGGCCTATAGTAAACCCCCAACATTGTGACTACACCCTTCCTATTCCTGAGCTCTACCCATATTGCCTCGCTGTATGAGTCCTCCGAAGTGTCCTCCCGCAGTATAGCTGTGATATTCTCCTTATGACGTGGAGATGCCGGCGTTGGACTGGGGTAAACACAGTAAGAAGTTTAACAACACCAGGTTAAAGTCCAACAGGTTTATTTGGTAGCAAAAGCCACACAAGCTTTCGGAGCTCGAAGCCCCTTCTTCAGGTGAGTGGGAATTCTGTTCACGAACAGAGCTTACAAAGACACAGACTCAATTTACATGAATAATGGTTGGAATGTGAATACTGGACCTGCAGAGTTTCACTGGCTGTCTTGTCTGGAGACAATACACATCTTTTTAGCCTGTCTTGATGCTCTCTCCACTCACATTGTTTTGTTTCTTAAAGACTTGATTAGTTGTAAGTATTCGCATTCCAACCATTATTCATGTAAATTGAGTCTGTGTCTTTATAAGCTCTGTTTGTGAACAGAATTCCCACTCACCTAAAGAAGGGGCTTCGAGCTCCGAAAGTTTGTGTGGCTTTTGCTACCAAATAAACCTGTTGGACTTTAACCTGGTGTTGTTAAACTTCTTACTATATTCTCCTTAACCAGTGGTGCAACTCCCCCACCCCTTTTACATCCCCTATCCTTTTACATCCCCCTCTATCCCGCTTGAAACACCTGTATTCTGGAATGTTAGGTTGCCAATCCTGTCCTTCCCTTAACCAAGTCTCTGTAATGCAACAACATCATAGTTCCTAGTACTAATCCAAGCTCGAAGTTCATCTGCCTTACCTGTTACACATCTTGCATTGAAACAAATGCACTTCAGTCCACCAGACTGATGCGCGACAATCAAGCACGTGGAACAAGGCTTCAGCTATTGAAGGCTTTTATTAGCAAACAATGGAACTAACTAACACGAGTACACCAGTTCAGACTGGAGGGGTCCCGTCGGAGCAGAGGGTCTTATACCTCTCCCCAGGAGGCGGGGCCCGACCGGGATGTGCCATAACAACATTTACCACAGGTAAACACCCTAACCCAACAACATTATACAACCCCCACAGTGGCAACACCCTAACCCAACAGTAACATAGGAACAACCCACAGTGGTAACCAACGATGGTTCACCACATTCACCCCTCCTTTAAAAACAAAGGTCGGCGGGGTGCGAAAACAGGTCATATATGTACAAAATTCACAAGTCCAGACGGTCTGGAGGACCGCACCGTCGCTGTGATCTCCTCAACACCGGTTGCGACACCGGAGCAGGTGCTTGCGGTGGCGTTCTCTCCAAAACAGCGTCCGGCTGTCCCCTCGAGGACTCCCAGGCCGGTTGACCCTGGTGAGGCGATGGTGCAGGGGATCCTGGAACCTTCTGTGGTGGCGCCGATCTCCGAGTCTCAGGCAAGCTGTACATGGGAGTATAACTGTTATGCACTGGTCCCGGTGCTGACCGCGCCACGTCTGGGGAAGAAATAAGTGATAGGGGATTCGTGACAGGGGGTATGGGAGCGACAGGAGTTGCTACGTCCCCTGCGGGCGCCAGGTCTCGAATGGAGACTGTGTCCTCTCGCCCATCAGGATATGCCACATAGGCATACTGAGGGTTGGCGTGGAGGAGTTGGACCGGTTCGACCAAGGGGTCGGACCTGCGGGCCCTCACATGTCGCCGCAGAAGGACGGATCCTGGGTACGTCAACCAGGCTGGTAAGGAGATCCCTGAGGACGACTTCCGAGGGAATGAGAACATCCTCTCGTGGGGAGTAGCATTGGTTGCCGTACACAGGAGGGAGCGAATGGAATGAAGCGCATTTGGAAGGACCTCCTGCCAATGGGAGACTGGAAGGCCCCTGGATTTCAGCGCCAGTAGGACAGCCTTCCAGACTGTAGCATTCTCCCTCTCCACCTGCCCGTTACCCCTAGGGTTGTAGCTCGTGGTTCTACTAGAGGCAATCCCGTATGAGAGCAGGAATTGCCTCAAGTCGTTACTCATGAACGACGAGCCCCTGTCGCTATGTATGTAGCAGGGGTACCCGAACAGGGTAAAAAGATCACTGAATGCCTTAATCACAGTGGCAGTCGACGTGTCCGCACAGGGGAAAACAAACGGGAACCGGGAGTATTCATCTATTATATTGAGAAAATAGACATTCCGGTCCGTTGAGGGAAGGGGGCCCTTAAAATCCGCACTCAGCCTCTCGAAGGGGCGAGTGGCCTTGACCAATTGTGCCCGGTCCGGTCGATAAAAGTGCGGTTTGCATTCCGCACAAATCCGACAGCTTCTTGTCACTGACCTGACATCCTCCACCGAGTAGGGCAGGTTGCGGGCTTTTACGAAGTGGTAGAGTCGGGTGACTCCAGGATGGCATAGGTCATTGTGGAGGGCCTTCAAGCGGTCCTCCTGCATGATGGCGCATGTTCCGCGCGAGAGGGCATCCGAGGGCTCATTGAGCTTCCCTGGACGATACATAATATCGTAATTATAGGTGGAGAGCTCAATTCTCCACCGCAAGATCTTATCGTTCTTGATCTTGCCCCTCTGCGTGTTACTGAACATAAACGCCACGGATCGTTGATCCGTGATCAGGGTGAACCGCTTCCCCGCCAGGTAATGGCGCCAGTGTCTGACGGCCTCCACAATGGCCTGAGCCTCCTTCTCCACCGCTGAGTGCCGAATTTCAGGGCCTTGAAGGGTGCGGGAAAAAAACGCGACGGGCCTGCCTGCCTGGTTTAGTGTGGCGGCTAGGGCGAAATCAGATGCATCACTTTCCACCTGGAAAGGGATGGATTCATCCACCGCGTGCATCGTGGCTTTCGCAATGTCGCTTTTCAAAGCCTTGAAGGCCACTTGGGCCTCCGGCGTGAGTGGGAAGGTCGTGGACTTGATGAGCGGACGAGCTTTGTCCGCGTAGTTGGGGACCCACTGCGCATAATACGAAAAGAAGCTGAGGCATCTCCTCAGTGCTTTTGTGCTAGCGGGCAAGGGAAGTTCCGTAAGGGGGCGCATACGGTCTGGATCAGGGCCGATGACCCCGTTTTCCACCACGTATCCAAGGATAGCTAACCTGCGCGTACGGAATATGCACTTCTCCCTGTTATAGGTCAGATTCAGGCGAGATGCAGTGCACAGAAAGTGTTGGAGATTCGTGTCATGGTCCTGCTGGTCATGGCCGCAGATGGTGACGTTATCCAGGTACGGGATGGTAGCCCGCAACCAGTTCTGGTCCACCATTCGGTCCATAGCACGCTGGAAGACCAAGACCCCATTGGTGACACCAAATGGAACCCTGAGAAACTGGTATAGACGACCATCCGCCTCAAAAGCCGTGTATTGTCGGTCCTCTGGGCGGATGGGGAGTTGATGGTAGGCGGACTTAAGGTCTATGGTAGAGAACACCCGGTACTGCGCAATCTGATTGATCATATCAGAAATGTGCGGGAGAGGATACGCATCCAGCTGCGTATAACGGTTAATGGTCTGACTGTAGTCGATGACCATCCGAGGTTTGTTCCCGCTTTTAACCACCACGACCTGCGCTCTCCACGGACTAGCACTGGCCTGTATGATCCCTTCCTTGAGGAGCCGCTGAACCTCAGATCTGGTAAAGATCCGGTCTTCAGCGCTGTAACGCCTACTCTTAGTAGCGATGGGCTTGCAGCCTGGTACCAGATTCTTAAATAAAGAAGGTGTGGTGATTTTTAGTGTGGAGAGATTGCATGCGGGGCGCTTTGGGCAATTTGGAGGCTGCGGCTGATTCCCTACTGCCAGTGAAGGGAGTGGCCCACCGTACTGTAGGATCACACTCTTCATGTGGACCATAAAATTTAGTCCGAGGAGAATTGGCGCACAAAGGTGCGGTAACACAAGGAGCCTGTATCGCTCGTAAATTGTGCCCTGTACCTCTAGGGTTACCATAAAACGTCCTTGGATCGGTACAGACCGGGACCGTGATGCCATGGAAATTGTCTGTTTGGCAGGTAGAACCCGGAGTCCACACCTTTTAGCAGTGTCAGGGTGAATAAAACTCTCGGTGCTCCCACTGTCAAACAGACAATACACAGTACGACCATTTACCTTGATGTTCATCATGGAATTATCAAGCCTGTGATGCTTTGTCTGGTCCAGAGAGATCGACGCCACCATTGGCCCCTGGGCGTCACTGCATGCAGCCGAGGTTGATACTGAGGACCCCTGCTGGTTGCTCCTAGTCGTCGTTGACCATGATGGCCGCCCCCATGAATCGCACGTGGGTGAGGGCGCCAAACGTAGCGACTCCTGGTGGTCTTCCTCCTCCTCCGTCAGCCACAATGGCGTCGTCCTGGGTTCGCACGTGGTCGGACCTCGTGGGTACTGCGACGCCGAAGGAGATTGTCTCCGCTCTGGAGGGTCACAGGCTGCACTGCCGTTTTTGGGCTTCGATCTGCAAACTTTAGCATAGTGCCCCTTTTTACCACACTGACTGCAGATCGCCGTTTTTGCAGGACACTGCTGCCGTGAATGCTTGGCTCCGCCGCAAAAATAGCATCGCTGGCCGCCTGGAGCTGCCGCCGTCGTCGGGTCAATATGGGGCGAGGAGGGGTTTGTGCTTGCTCTTGCCACGTTGTCTCCACGTGGTCTTCGGGGTACAGAGCCAAGCTTTTCGACGCTGCCTCCAGCATCTCAGCTATCTCCATCGCTTGGGTCAAGTTGAGGTTCCCTTTCTCTAATAGCTTAAGCCGGATGTATGAGGACCCTACCCCTGCTACGAACGCATCTCGGGCGAGGTCGTACATATATTGCTCTGCTGACACATCTTTACAGTCGCAACCCCTGGCAAGCTGCAAGAGCTCATTGGCGTAGTCCTCCATGGTTTCGCCCGACTGCCGACGTCGTGTAGCGAAGAGGTAACGAGCGTGGATCTCGTTGGGTGGTCTCGTGTATCGTTTCTTCAAGAGCTCGATGGCCCTCGGGTCAGTGGTGGCCGCACGAATCGCAAGATAAATTGTGTCGCTTACCCTCGCGTGGAGGACCTGGAGTTTGTCGCTGTCTGTAGTAACAGCTGCAGAGGCTGCCAGGTAGTCTTCGAAACACTTCCACCAGTGGTCGAAGGTGTTAGCGGCACCGACCGCACGTGGGTCCAGCGCCAGACGCTCTGGTTTTAATATTTGTTCCATACTCCCTTTTACTGTTGAGAGTTTTAAGTTTGCTAATAAAATTGATGCGCGACAATCAAGCACGTGAAACAAGGCTTCAGCTATTGAAGGCTTTTATTAGCAAACAATGGAACTAACTAACACGAGTACACCAGTTCAGACTGGAGGGGTCCCGCCGGAGCAGAGGGTCTTATACCTCTCCCCAGGAGGCGGGGCCCGACCGGGATGTGCCATAACAACATTTACCACAGGGAAACACCCTAACCCAACAACATTATACAACCCCCACAGTGGCAACACCCTAACCCAACAGTAACATAGGAACAACCCACAGTGGTAACCAATGATGGTTCACCACACAGACCCTCTTTGATTAGCAACCTCACCCTGCCAGCTAATTCACCTTTGCCTTGGTTCCCACCCCCCTGCCAAACTCATTTCAATCCTCCCGTGTGACACTAGCAAAACCTCCCGGCCAGGATATTTATGCCTTTCCAGCTTAGGTGCAATCTGCCCTTCTTGTACAGGTCCCACCTGCCCCGGAAAAGACCCCAATGGTCCAGATATCTGAAAACCTCCCTCCTTCACCAGCTGTTTAGACATGTGTTGAGCTGCACTATCTTCCTATTCCTAGCCTCAAAAGCACGTGGCACAAGGATTGCAACCCTAGAGGTCCTAATATGTACCACGACCTCTGGCTGTTCACTCTCTCCCTTCAGAATGCTTTCTGCCCGTTCAGAGACATCCTGGACCCTGGCATCAGGGAGACAACATACCATCCTGGAGTCTCTGTCACATCCACAGAAGTACCCATCTGCACCCTTAACTATAGAGTCCCCTCTCACTACGGCTCTTGCCCTTTTTGTCCCTCCCTGCTTAGCAACAAAGCCAGCCGTGGTGCCACTGCTTTGGCTGCTGCTGCTGTTATCCCCTGATAGGCCATCTCCCCCAACAATATCCAAAACAGTATACTTGTTAGAGAGGGGGACAACGACAGGGAATTCCTGCACTGACTGCCTGCCCCTTCTAGCGATCACCCATCTATCTGCCTGCACCTTGGGTGTGACCACATCTCTAAAGCTCCTATCTGTGACGCTTTCCGCTACCTTCATGCTCCTAAGCGCATCCAACTACTGCTCCTACCTATTCATGCGGTCTATAAGGAGCTGCAATTGGGTGCACTTCCTGCAGATGTAGTCATCCGAAATGCTGGAAGCGTCACGGATCACCCAGATCTCACATGTGCAACACTTAACCCCACTGACCGACATTTCGAGCATCAATTAAATTATTTAAGAAAATTTATAAAACTCTTATCTTCACTTTTACCTTCTCACAGTGGCCTCTTTTTTTGGTCAGAGGAGGAGGGAGGGAGGGAAACACTCATGTAGTGTTTCGGGCTTACCGCTCCTTGACACCAGATCTTCCGCTTCCCACTTCTTGGTAGATATTGTTGGTCCGACTTCTCCCAGAATGCACCAGTGAAGAATGCATAATCCCATGCATTTACCCTAGCTAGTCCCCCTGAAAGTAAGGGGCAATTTAGCATGGTCAATTCACCTAACCTGCACACCTTTGGACTGTAGGAAGAAACCGGAGCACTCAGAGTAAACCCACGCAGACGCGGGGAGAATGTGCAAACTCCACACAGACAGTGACCCAAGCTGGGAATTGAACCCAGGTCCCTGGCACTGTGAGGCAGCAATGCTCACCACTGTGCCACCATGCCGCCCTGGTGGGGTTTAGCTGTGGTTTTTACTCTGATAGGCTTTAAAATATACTCATACTTGGGAAAACAGTTGTTTTTTTCCCTCTGGGTCTGGTTGCACAAGCCACAACTCAGGTCTTTTGGTATATCCCTCCCAAGGTGACCTCCAGATTCAAGTATAGGTATCACTGGCAGACACACCCCACAATCTACCAAGACACACAGACACTCTTAGCATCTATTTCACAGCTGGACGTCTCTCTTTACAGACCTAGTAGTTGCTACCCAATTCTCTAGAACTTTCTCTTTTCCTCTCTAAACTTCCAGCGCTACGTTTTCTGGTTAAACACAACAGACTGGACATCTGAAGCATCTATGTCAGCTTCTCTTGTACTTATTTACTGTCGAAAAAATCCAAAGTTTACCAGTTTTCCTTATGGAGCATATCTCGACCCATAGCCGTTTTTTTCCATCGCCACCTCAGGGGTTTCTTATTTCTGAAAGCATATCAGCTGGGTCAAAATTTCAAGCATTTTTTTATAATCACGCAGAGGCATATTAAACCAAACCAAAAGTAAAAAAAAATCAATTTAATCTAAAACCAAACTTTGATTTATTATTGTATTAATATACAGTGAGAAATATTGTTTCTTGCTTGCAGACAGAGCATACTGTTCATAGAGAAGGAAAGGAGAAAATGCAGAATGTAGTGTTATTGTCATAACTAGGGTGCAGAGAAAGATCAACTTAATATAAGGTAGGTCCATTCAAAAGTCTGATAGCAGCTCTACATTCTCACACTTAACCCACAATGGAGACAGTTGTAACACCTATCTTTCCTTTTTAATGTTATCGTCTCCACAAAAATCATAACATAGAGTATGGAATATAGCGATTGTAGAGACTAAAGCTATTCATTCAAAAGAAATGGGGAATACTTACGACACAGGCCATGTGATGTTCATTTAGCCATTCGCACATCAATATGCTGCAAAAAGCTGCAACGTTATACAATCATTTATCTACCTCCTTAGTTTCTAATAAAGCCTTTAATTGTCACTTTTGGATCTAGTTACTGTGGGAGAAATTATCAAATGATATTGCTAGATATTAGCAGCATTCAAACTTTTACAGATGGTATAGGAGTTAAAGACAATAAGAGCTTAATCATATAGCTCTCTCGAGGACTGAAAAGGCAATGGAATCCTTATTTGGCTGGCATATGATCATGAAGGAACCATCATGAAAGATAAGTGGCAATTTCTTTTGCTGCAGTACTTAACAATTAATAACAAATGCTTCATTTGAATTAATATGTTTATGACTACATAGAGCACTGAAGTAGGCACTTTTGTCCTTTTGCCAGGTGAGACTACAATAAAACATTAATTAAATACTGAGAGCTGGAGTTGAAACAAAGAAGATGATGCTTTCTTCTGTGAATGTTAATGTTGTTCCACTTTGTGAAGAAATGAGTGACTCAGTGCGGAAGTGTCTGTCCAAAGTCTTTTTCCATTTTAATAAAGATATTATATAGATAAATGTTTGGAGCCATAGCTATCTTCCAGAGAGAGTTTAGTTGGGGTTTAAATTTTTTAATCACGTCAGAAATGACTTCACCAACCTGTCTCGAAGAATATCTAGAAGGAAGATTAGGAACTCAGATCTGACGATGCATTCACAATTCCGTCAAATGCTCTTGCGCAACAAGTGTCTGAGAGACATCAGCGAAGGAGACAAAACTAGACGCTTTGCGCAGAAATGGGTTACTTATTTGTGCTCAGTCACATTTTCTCACAAACTTTTGTACTTCTTATGGTGATCGGAAAAGAGAAGACCAAAAGATAAAAGATTTTTCAAATTTTGAAGAGATATGATGAGGTGGATGTGGAGAAATGGTTTAGACCTGTGGGTGTAAACAACAAGAAGGTACAAGTCTAAAGATGGCAAAAACAAATGAAATATTGCATTAAGGAAGAACATGCTTGCACAGAGAATAGTGAGAATGTGAAACTATGTCATGTAGAGTGATTGAAGCAGATAATTCCAATGCATAGGAAGTGTCTTGATGCATATATAAGGGAGGAGAGAAATAGAGCGATATGGGCAGTGGTGTGTGGTGGGAAGGGGGATATAATTAGAGTGGGAGGAGGCTATATATAACAGACACCAGTGGGGTCAAATAGTTAGTTTATGTTGTTCCATGCACTTTACTTCTATACAGCTTTCTGACTCCAAAGATTGATTTTTATTGATTTTTATCACAAGCAAATTCAAAAGATTTTTGTGCTGTTACTTATTACATTATGAGAAAAATTGTATGCTGCTATATGAGGGTCAGAGCAATTTATACTGTAGTTCCATAATTAAATTAAAGATTCTATCCATTTTGTAAATAAAATTTTCAATTGTGGAGTTAATCTGAACAATTACACTACTATCATACTGTAACTGTCAATATCAACCTTTTGGTAGTAATCCTTAATAACGAAAAGGTTTGTCAGCGTATCACTGGTGACTGAGGACAACTGCTTCTATTGATTCTATGTCAGTTGGGTGGCAATTACAGAGTTTTGCCATCCACTACAAGGATAACCAGGGGACACAGATGCTACATAATTGGCAAAACAACCAGGGAGGAGATGAGGAGTTTTGTTTTTAATGGAGCAGGTTGTTATGATCTGAAATGCACTATCTGAAAGGTTAGTGGAAGAGTTTCAACAAAGCTTTTAAAATGGAATTGGATATATACCTGAAAAAGAAGAAAAAACACAGGGCTCTGGAGAAAGAGCGGAGGAGTGCAATGACCTGAACAGCTCTTACAAAGAGCAAGCACGTGCATGGTGGCCCAAATAACTTCATCCTATGCTGCAAACTTCAATAATTCTGAGGACACCTGGAACAATGTGTAACATAAACACAGTATTGCCACTGTAAGTGGAACCCTAATGAGGTGGTAAGATTTTTAAACCAGTAGACATTAAGGCACTGACAGAACTAGCAGCATTCAGTTAAATGACTTCTAAAATAAGTTTATGAATTAACAAGAAGCAATTTACACATATGAGATGCAATAATTGATTCAAGCGAGTAATTATGATTGTAAAACATATGCTGATATTTTGAATGTATTATTATTGATTTTAAGGAATATTGTTCACTTTAATCAGAAAGCATTTTACCGCAAGGCATCATGGTAAAAATCATTAGGGTGGAGCCATATTTCAGGAGAATATTTGGGCCTTGGAAATATGCAAGTTTGATCAGTAAAATTTCAGCTGGAAAGAACATATAGAACACTTAATCATATTTCATGAATAGAGTTTATACACTGTCCAAATGAGATGGATTGGTGCCCAGATGTAGTTAGACAGTGACCTTTAAGAGAACCCTTGAGAACATTCATTTGAACTCTGGGCAACTAAACAACCAGGTTGTGGGGTCAGTCAAGAGAGGAGTCAGCTTCCGGATTGCACGGACTAATAAAAATACCATTATGCTGAAGGGTGGAATTCAATTGGCTAAAGTATTTGACATGTATTAGTTTTGATTTGTGTATCCTGAAGATGATTGATTTCAAGTTATAGAAAGGCAGGAATGATAAGAAAAAATTATAATTGATCTGTTTTTGATTGTGTATGTTAGAGATATATTGGAGAGGTTCTGTTGCTCTATGTCAGAGCTACTTAACGCTTTGATGAACTCCTGGTGGCTGCTGGTTTAAATAAAGTTACCTCTTTATACAGAGATACTTATTTTGCGAGCCGTGTATTGCCTAAACTTCGGACAGTACCAGTCAACGCGGGTACCCGACAACTGCCACCACCACTCAAGGACACCATTGTCATTAGCATTTCCACTCATTCTAAGTTGCCACCTTTGGATGCGTTTACACGATGGCTGCACCCATGTGATGAATGATTGGTTAGCATGACCCAGAATTCTTCATCTCCTTTCCTACTGATACACCAGAGAAGGATGACACAGTTAGTTGTTCAATTTTTGAACACCCAAATTCATGGATTTGCTACATTAGAGTAAGTGAAGGTCACAGGAAACACTGACATGGTTATCCAGCCACAGCTAGTTGTGATCCAGTTCTAAAAGGGTATTTAAATGAGCTAACTCAGGACAAAGTTCATTTGCAAGGAGTGTGTGTGTTTTTTGCAAGAGCTTCTCGAGTTTCTCTGCAGGTCGGGGACTTACTGGGAGTAAATTTGACCTAACACATCCAATGTAGAGCCGACAGGTTCTGACTGTCTGCCTGTTATACACCCCATCTAATTTTACCCTACATTGACTTCAAAGAAAATAAGTCCTGATTGTTCTTGCTTTGATGCAATATAGAAATCGTCTTTGGATTTTCTGTCTGTTAATTGTAACAAGATTGTAACCACAAGCTTTATACAAATATGTAGCGTTTCTTATAAATTGCATCAAGAATAATCTTTCAATTAGCCCAAATGTCACGACCGTGCAGCTCCATGCAACAGAAATAATTTAGATTCTAAATGGGGTTTATTTTATTTGTTCTTTCATAGGTATTGGTGTCATTGAATAGCCTGCATTAAATGTCTATTCCCATGTCATCCAGGCAAGTGGAAAGTCCATCACACTCCTAACTTATGACTTGTAGATGGTGGACAAGGTTTGGGGAGTCAGAGGTGAGATATTCACCACAGGATTCCTAGCTTCTGTCCTGCTTTTCTAACTGCAGTGTTTATATGGCTAGTCCAGTTGAGTTTCTGGTCAACGGTAACCCCAAGGATCTTGATAGTGAGAGATTCATCAATTATTATGGCATTGAATGTCATGAGGCAATGGTTAGATTCTCCCTTGTTGGAGGATGGTCATTGCCTGGCACTTGTGTGATGATACTGTGCTTGTGATATATTTTGTGTTTAGGGGAGGGGGGGGGGGAGCTGCTTTAAGATTCAGTGTTTTGTTGCAGTCTGTTTGTCTGTGAGGAATACAGCAAATGCTGGAAAGCAGAATAATCATTCCATTCAGCCATGTGTTTATTTTGCGAAAGGTTTAATGAGCTTTTGTTTACCAAAGGAAAGAACCCTTGAGGTGTTTTCTTGATTAAAGTAATGGAAAGGTGAGTTAGGTATACAGGGTCATATCGTCATGTGATACTAGAAATGGGAGGAGCTAGCTTTGTAGCTGAGAAAAAAAAATAGCATTTTGAGTTCAGTTGCTGGAGAGGGCTGTTTAAAGATAGAAACTTACAAACAGCTCACTTTCTCTCTCTACAAAATAGCTCTGGAAGCCCCAAAGCTGTTAACAAAAGTTAAAGCAAGTATGCCTGGATTTGCTAACTATTTTTAAAGTAGAGTTCAAGTCTCTAAGGGAATTGCTTAATTGGAACTAAATAGTAATAAGTTAGAAGTTAAGAGTTGTTTATTTTCATTTTTAAAAATTGATCAATGGTTAAGAATTAAACAGTTTCATTAAAGGTTGTTTTGTTAAAATGATCCCTAATTTGCCAGTGGAATCACTCCTGGAGTAAAACCAGCTTTTGCTCACATTTATGCCTCAGTAGAAAAAAATATTGGTCTCTAGTCTGGCTTCATAATATAGCTTGGGTGTCTGATCTGGCATCCTAACACTCATGTGACGCAAATGTTACTTGTCACTTATCATCCTAAGCCTTGATATTGTGCAGGTCTTGCTGTATCTTGACATGGACTGCTCCAGTATCTGAGGAGTTGCTAATTGTGCCGAACATTGTGCAGTCATCAGCAAGTCACCAATCGCTTACCTTTTGTTGGAAGGAAGGTCATTGATAAAGCAGCTGAAGATGGTTGCACCTGGGGCACTCCCATGAGGAACTTCTGCAGTGAAGTCCTGGAACTGAGATGATTGACCTCCAGCCGCCACAACCATCTTCCTTTGTATCAGGTATGACTCCATCCCGTGGAGAGTTCTCCTCCTGATTCCCATTGACTCAAATTTTGCTGTGGTGACTTGTTGCCTTACTTGGTTAAATGTGGTCTTGATGTCAAGGGCAGTCACTCTCACCTCCCTCTTGAGTTCAGCTCCTTTGTTCATGTTTGAACCAAGGTGTAATGAGGTCAGGAGCTAAGTGATCCTGGTGGAAGCCAACTGAGCATCAATGAGCAGGTTTCTGAGTAAGTGCTGCTTGATAACATTGTTGATAACCCCTTCCATCACTTTACTGATGATTGACAATAGACTGATGAGGTACTTATTGTTGGGTTGGCTTTGTCGAACTTCTCGTGTACATGACACACCTGGGAAATTTTCCACATTGTTGGATGCTATTGTTGTAGCTGTACTGGAACAGCTTGACTAGGGGTATGACAAGTTCTGGAACACAAGTTTTCAATACTATTCCTGGAAAGTTTGCATCTGAGAAAGTGATGGTGAGCTGTCTTCTTGAACTGCTGCAGTCTTTGCAGCGTATGTACACCCACAGTGCTGTTAGGAGGAGAGTTCTAAGTTTAGTATAGTCAGATACTGGCTTGGAGGGGGAACTTGCAGATGCTGGTGTTCCAATGCATATATTGCCTTTGTCCTTCTAAGTGGTAGAGATTGTGGATTTGGAAGGTGCTCTCGAAGGAGGCGTGAAGAGTTCCTGCAGTGCATCTTGTATATGATACACACTGCTGCTACTGTTTGTTGGTTGTGCAGAAAGTGAATGTTGAATGGGGTGCCAGTTAAGCAGGCTGTTGTGTCCTGGATATTGGTGGGCTTTTTGAGTGTTGTTGGAGGGGCGGATGACTTGCTAAACTGAACTCTTCACTAAAAAATATATCTCACTGCTGAGAGTTTTATCTTTTACAATCAGTGATGAGTTTGCAGCAATATTGGAATCTCATAACATTGGCCTATTGATGTCAAGGTAACAATGCTGCTGCTATTTCTGCCAAAATGCCACAGCAACTTCAAACAAGGGCAGATATGCAATTAAATGTGGAAATTGAAAATTTGTTGTTGAAAACAACTCTCTTTAGCTTCAAGAAAAATTGCATCTTCGTGTCTGGCTCCTCATTACACTGGCTTTGCATTATTGATATCAAATAAATTTAAACAATTATCTCCAAAGATATATTTAAAGATCAGGAACAGGGTTTTAAAAAGTAGCATCTGTTGTTTCTTTTGACCAGTCTAAATTAATCTCTTCTGGATGGATTGAAGAAATATTTTCCCCATTAGTTTTTTGATTACTAATTTTTCTAATCTGCTAAGTGCACGCCTCTGAGCACTTTTTTTTCTACTTTTAATTAAATCTGCACATTTCCCAGGTTTCGCTTGTGGCAGCAAACTGCAGCATACAGTCAAATGTAATTTAACAATTAGTCCTTTCGAGTCAAGGATAATAGAGGTGCGGGTGTGTTGTTAATATTCTTCGCATGCACTCTTAGAAAAGGGCTGATGGAGCATACAATTCTTTCCAGCATTATAAATGTTACAGAAGCCATATTTGTACTTCAATAGCAAATTCACATTTGCTGTGAATTTATAATTAACAGATAATAAAATCCAACTTGTAGAGTGTGCCTAATTGTTTAATGCCATTGTATATTAGTGTGGAAACTTCTCTTAATAATCTTTTTCAATCAAGCTTTGAATCAGGAGATTCACATTAATGGCAATAAATATCCCAATTTGTTTGTATCTTTTTCTCCTCAGGTTTGGAGGTTAAAAATCAACCCATATTACTACACATGATTTGTGAACTGAATACAATCAGGTGTAATGGATCTTGTCCCAAGACAATTCTGAGTTTATAGATCAAACTTTTTAATATTTTATCTTTTGCATTTGTAAAACTTATGGGCTGAAATTGGTCTTTAACTGTAGTGCATAATGAGTGCTAGCAAATCAATTTACCTTGTCAAAGCTGCTTTTCTATTGACCTTAATCGAAAAGAAATTCAGGCGTATTTTAAAATAGGCTCCCAATTCATTAACGCCCTTACGCACTACATTCGAAGATCAATTTTTCTGCCTGTCTCTTATTAACTTACAATGTACATGATCAGGCAAATAAGACTTTGAAGTACACAATGAATAATGTTCCTCAGATGAATGGTGAGTATTGACACCCTGAGTTGACTGACACAGTATGTCCTCAAAGAATGAGTTCAGGGCCCATAGAAATCTCAGTCCACATGAATGGAAGTGATGTTCAAAATCAACCTTTTAACTTTTGACCAATCTAATGCAAAAAGTACAAGCTATTCTGTATCTGTAAAAGAACCAGGCCTATTAGTAGTCTCAATAGTATTGTACAAAACTTGTCATACTGGGATGTAACACCATCTATAACCAGCGTCAAGGGCAGAATTAGCAGTCTTTGTGTTACAACAATTACTTCCCTTGAAAATAACTCCAGGAAGGTATTGACCAAAGCTGAGATCAATGATAGGGCAGTTAGTGAGTATAACAGATGCCAAGTCCCCTAACCACTTAGCAGCCTTCCTCTAAGGGGTAGCATTGCTAATTGGTTAGTAGTCTTGACATCTGTTAGGCTCTGAAACTACAAGAATAGTGATGCTCAACCTGAAATTGCTTAGAGATCGTAGTGCGGGCTTCAAGAAAGAGAAGCCACAATAAGGCCTACTGAAGTATTATTTTATCCAGGGAAGAGATTGAATCTTTCAACAGATTTAAACAGAAAAGGGTAAATGTAGATCCTGATGTGCCTGTGTAAAAGTAGAGATCAAAGCCATTGGGGCACCAGCAAACAGAAAGGCCCAAATGCAGAAACTTGCATAGCCTGGAATCAAATTATAAACAACTAGGAATTTCGAAGCTCGACTTTCTCTTATAAACACTGCTAGGTTTTCTCTCCCATTGACTTCAAAGGAAAGTTGATCAGTGTGCACAAAGAGTCACTGGTGTAATGTTGCCTGTTTTGTGCACTACTGTACTTGAAATTTCAATACAGGCACAAATGCCCTTGGTTGGGTTCACATCAACAATGTGGGTGGGCTTCTGGCCTCTGACAGGAACGTAACTTGAGCGGCATTTTCTATCCCCACCTGTTGGAGTTAGATCAGAGTGTCAGGGTAATTCCAGGCCCTATAATTTCCCAGGCCGATGAAACTGAAGGCCCAGTTCGAATCATCCTCTCGGTACAACAAATGTCGCCATATTACTCATCCTACTTAATGATTCACTTCACTGCATGCATCAATGTATGACTCATATAAGTAAAATGGAAAATATCTGGCATGTTTGTTGTTAGATGGATTCACTTGCTGCAGCTTGGCCCCCAGGCAGTTAATACATTGGTGTATGTGTAATAAAATACAGCTCATCTTAATTTTCAACACCTGTGATTTCTGGTGGTAGAGCTGTATTTTAGCAGATCGTTAGCTGTGATTGATAGTTTGTGATTATGTGGTAATGTCAGACACATATTGCTGATCTATCATATGGAATGCAGTCTGGTAACTATAGTTTTGATGGTTAATGTATTCAGGGAAGTAAATCTTCATTGCTTCATTTTGGGAAATTCAGAGGAATAATTCCTTTATAATCAGAATATAATGATAAACTGAAAGATTTTAAAGACCTCTAATGTGAAATAGTTGAAGATGAGTATTCTGTTAGTGATAGTGGAACCAAAGCAAACTAATAAAGGAAAGGATGGTTTGTGTTGAAGCGTCAAAACATAATTTTGCAATTGACATTTTGCAGCTACATTACCGTACAATAGTGACAAATGTCCCGCGTTACCTGGAAAACAAAACGCAATTGAACACTTGAATGAAGCTTGTGGCACTTATCATTATAGAACAGCCATCTGACGGGGCAGAATGACAATTTTTATTCACTGCAGTGAAGGAATCTTGGATAGTTTTGATTCATTATTTTGACGATGGATGCAGATCTGAGATAATTGACTTCCACCTTGTACCTTAACCATGTCATTTCTTCTGAATAAGGTACAGACAAAAGAAGGGGTGAAATCAGGCATTGGCAACAATACAGAATGGGCAATATTGAATTGGCAGCCTTCAGCTTCAGTAGAAAATAAGACTGGATGGGGTGAAACTGTGAGAAATGGGCTGCGGATTCAATATTGTCCATCTTACAATATGGACAATGACCAATTTCACCCCGAAGGAGTAAAGATTTCTGAGCACCAACCAAAAAATGAGCCTTTCTTCTCGACTCGATTTCCCATGTCAACTATCCTTGAGAGCAAACATTTGTGCTTTCGATTAAGATTCCCCGAATTCATTTCATGTGACATTTCATAGGCAGTAGACAAAACCAATTCTCATTCTTGGTTGCATTTGAAACAGGACCTATGAAATTTAGGTTTGTGTGGACCTGACAGTAGATGGACAGAAGGACAATACCCACCATGCTGGATGAATGCAGGAAATTCCAGCAGCTACCCTATTCTAATCCAATAACAAGAACCATGATCTAGCGGCCATGTTAGCCCCAGGCGCAATTTCTGGAATGGCTGCTTAATCTCACAAGATGCTGAAACCGCGGCTTGCTACAGCCAGAGATTATTATCATTGCACTAGTTCACCAGATACTATGGGGGTGATTCTCCCATTGCAACCCACCAATTTTTTGGTGGGTTCGGTCGGGAGATGTGCACGTGCACCGATTCGCGGGATTCGTGCATGCATTCCCAATGCATGCGTGTCTCCCACCTCCGGAAATCAGGCGCAGTCGAGACCACGCAGGAAACCGGCGGGAAGACCTGGTAAGTACTTTCAATCTATTTTTAACGTTATTTGCAAGTGATTATCGGGCCCGCGACTGAATTCTCTGCGCATCTCCCACCCCACCAGTGCAATTTCACTCCGGCGGGATTTAGGATAGCTCCCCACTTTTGGAGAACTAGTGGGACGATCCCACTGGAGTGATGGGGGGCAATCGGGGCCCTGCAGGGAGTCGGGGGGGGGTGGTACCCTCTGAGCATGGACACCCTGGCAGAGCCAGCCTGTGCCCCTTGGCACTGCCCAAGGGACAAAGTGCTAATGCCCAGGGGGCATCTTGGCACTCCCCACTGGGCATGGGACAGTGTCAAGAGGTGAGATCTAGGGGGCAGAGTCAAGGGGCGGTGCTTAGGGGCAATCGATGGGAGGTCCTGCTGCCACTCTACCATTGGGATCGGGTCAGGACTGGAGGGAGGCCAGTGATCGGGGCGGTCTGGGGGGATGGTTTGCTGGGGGGGGGGGTCTGCCTCCTGGAGGGGGGGGGGTCTGCCAAGGTGGGGGGTTCTGCTGAGTTGGGGGTGAGGGGATTGTCTGATGGGGTGGGGGCAGCTGAAGATTGGGGCTCTCTGGAATGGGGGTCGTTGGGGCTGGGCTGGGAATGCTTGTGGGAACGCGATTGGGCCGTGGGGGGAGATGAAGGGGCAGCACTGCTGGGGTTCCAGGCTGGCCAGCAATCAAGCTGGTCAGCAAAGTGCAGGCTGACAGTTCGGGGCCACTGCGCATGCGCAGAAGCCCAGAACTGTCAGACTCTGGCATGAATACAGTCCCCCGAGCTTTTAATGATATTCATGATTGTGACCTCTGCAGTGCACAGAGTGTGGGAGATTCGAGTCTGAACTCTCACTGAAAGAACAATCATGATTTAGACCATTTTTCCTATGAATTCAGCACTTGGAATTTTTTTTTAGGAGAATTGTCCTTATATCACTTTCCTGTACTCCGTCTCGTCATTGTTTGAGATCTGAAACACAATGGTGGTGCCATCAGCAAACTTGAAAATTGAATTGGAGGGAAATTTGGCCACACAGTCAGAGTGTATAGGGAGTATAGAAAGGGGCTAAGGACACAGCCTTGCGGAGCACTGGTGTTGAGGATGATCGCAGAGGAGGTGTTGGTGCCGGCAGTTTCTTTGTACTGGACATTTAATGAGGTGGAAAATCTCATACGTCCCCCTGATCTTCAAAACCACATTCCCAAAAAGGTGCAGATGATGGCTGATGTTTTACATCCAAAGTGTAAATTCACAAAATTTACTGTCAGAAATTCCCTTATGCTGACTTTAAATGGGGTTTGCAAATGCAATTCCTCAGAAGGTAAAGAATTAAGTAGTCATTGAAATGGTCTTGCTTTTATTCTTAATGAGGCCCTCAAATGGAACAAAGATCACAACAGCAGGCTGTGCTACTACTGTGAAGTTTGACTTGGTGCCGTGGGTCTGATAATTAATGCTATGTGTTACAGTCTTATCTTCAATCTGCCCTGGCACCTAGCAAGGTTGCACACTGGCAACAGAGTCTAAGTTCTCCACCATGCTAACATTTCATATATTACTCCTGGATTCAGTCCAGCAGTATGTGCAAGTGTAAAAAGCAGCCAGATGAACAAAATTGTTGGCAGAAGGCAGCTGACATAAAACATAGCTATAAGGTCTCTCCCTGAATTCAGTGATTATTTAGTGCTCACCTTATACTGGCATAAATGTTGTGATTGATCCACAAAATCTACCCGATGATATATTATGATCTGATAATCCACTCAATCAGCCATTCAAACCTGACCTTTTGCTTTGTCTCATGATGCCAGTTTTCAGCTTAGGTAACTTCAAGTTTTCATGTCCTTAAAAGTGAAAGACATTTTAAAAATCTGGATGGAATTATTAAAATGCATTTTAAAAACAGAGTCAGAGAGAGGCCCTATGGCCCATTGTGTCCATCCCGGCAATCAAACACCTATCTATTCTAATCCCATTTTCCAGCACTTGGTCCATAGCCTTGTAGGCTATGGCATTTTAGATGCTCATCTCAATGCTTCTTAAATGTTGTGAAGATCCCCGCTTCTACTACCCATTCAGGCAGTGAGTTTCATATTCCCATCTCCCCTCTGGGTGAAAACTTTTATTTCCAATCCCCTCTAAATCTCCTGCCCATTATTATAAATCTATGCCCCTGGTTATTGGCCCCTCTACTAAGAGGAAAATAAATCTTCCTATCTACCTTATTTATGTTCTTCATAATTTGTAAACTTCAGTCAGATTCCCCCAAGCCCCCTCCTCAGCCTTCTCTGCTTTTAGGGAACAACACCTAAATAAAAAAATTAATTGCTCAAGGCTCCAAGTTTCTAGGTATCCAGATGACCAGCAACTTGTCCTGGTCCTTCCACGCCGCACAATAGTTAAGAAAGCCCACCAATGCCTCCACTTTCTCAGGAGGCTAAGAAAATTTGGCATGTCTGCTACGACTCTCACCAAATTTTACAGGTGTATCATAGAAAGCATTATTTTTGGTTGTATCACAGCTTGGTAAGGCTCCTGCTCTGTCCAAGACCGCAAGCAACTGCGAAGGGTCAAGAACAAGGCCCAGTTCATCTCGCAAACCAACCCTCCATCCATTGACTCTGTCTACACTTCCCGCTGCCTCAGAAAAGCAGCCAGCATAATCAAAGGTCCCACGCACCCCGGACGTACTTTCTTCTACCTTCTTCCATTGGGAAGAAGATAAAAGTGTTCAAAATCACGTACCAACTGACTCAAGAACAGCTTCTTCCCTGCTGTCATCAGATTTTTGAGTGGACCTATCTCATATTAAGTTGATCTTTCTCTACACCATAGCTATGACTGGAACACTACATTCTGCACCCTCTCCTTTCTTTCTCTATGAACGGTATGCTTTGTCTGGAAAGCGTGCAAGAAACAATACTTTTTACTGCATGCTAATACATGTGATAATAATAAATTAAATCAAATTAAAATCAAATCAAAAAATCAAATGTTTCAGTTGTAACCAGGTCCACTCGCAAAGCTTGATAAACCTCGTCTGACCTCGCAGAGCAATAATTACTGCTGTTCATAAAATTTATGATGGACAGTGAAGATATGTTGAAAAATGATTTGCCTGAATAAATATGACTAACATTTTATTGGTAATCATTCTTGAGATTTAGGCTTGGATTTGCCTTTGATGTCTACAGTGACAAAAGTAAAAAAAGTAAAATAATGTTTATTTACTAGTCACAAGTCAGCTGACATTAACATTGCAATGAAGTTACTGTGAAAATCCCCAAGTCACCACACTCCAGTGCCTGTTCGGGTACACTGAGGGAGAATTTAGCATGGCCAATGCACCTAACCAGCACATCTTTCGGAGTGTGGAAGGGAATCTGAACACCCGGAGGAAACCCACGCAGACACAGGGAGAACTCACAAACTCCACACAGATAGTGACCCAAGCCAGGAAATTAACCTGGGTCCTTGGCGCCGTGAGGTAGCCGTGCTAACCACTGTGCCACCGTGCCGCCCACACACATGACAGCAAATGCTTGTGGAGGATCAAAGAAAAGAACAAAGGTGATGAGGACCAAGAAAGCATGAGAGCATGTGTATCTTCTGGCCCAGGATGTTGTACCCCAGCTTGCTAGAGGAGCTAGTGTGTGAGAAGGCTGCAATTCAGGAAGGGCACATTTCTTTATCCCCAATTGCAACAGGAATTGAAAGGAGGTAGCATGCAATCCAGGTAAATGGAGTACTGCTTCAACAGAGTTCTTATTTAACTGAGGAAATTTGCTGAGTGAGGAAATTTGGCACAGTGAGGGAAAAGATGTTTTTCTGGCCTTTCCCAAAACAAGTGTTGCAAGAGAGTGCAGGGGACCTCAGAACAGAAGACTAGTGGCAGTAATTAGGTAAGCACAGAGATGATTGATTCATAAACTTTAAGCATTTTTTTTTCTCCAAGTGAGGGCAGGAGTTTCAAGTGGGACTAGGAAAGTGTAAGTATTATATTGAATTTATAGATTAACTAGTTAAGCTACAAAAATAATTATTTGAACAAATACTTTAATTGACTAAATGAATACTGTAAGGCTAGTCCAAGATATGGCAGAGCGGGTTGTGTGTCTGGACTGCAGATTGTGGGAAGTGGATGGCAAGGCTGGCCCGAACAAACACATCTTCAACAAACATCTCCATTTTAGATCCCGCTGGCTCAGAATCACTGAAGTGTGAGTTGAAGAAACTGCAACATGTAAGAGAAAGGGAGGAATTTTTGTGGATCGTTTTATCCAGATTATAGCCGCATGCCAGGAGAAAACAAAAGTTCCACAAAAGGAGGGTGTGACTCGTATTAGGATGGCTGAGAAGGAGGTCCTGCAAACACTGGTCCTGTCCAACAGGTACAATGTACTCAGTACCAGTGAGGAAAGGGAGAAAGAACAATCACAAAGCATAAGTATTGTGGTTCAGAAAGCTGTCCAAAGGGTGGGGGGAGATGGAAGAACAGAATACAAATAGGGTTTAATTGTGGACTCTATAGTGAGGAGGATAGATAATATCCTTCACAGTCGAAAACATGAATCTTGAAGGATGCATTGCTGCCTTGTGCCAAGGAAAGGGACATCTGCGGTGGCCAGTAAAAAGGAAGGTATAAATCTGGTTGTCATGGTCCATATTGGGACAGCATTGGTAGGAACAAAGAGATGCCCTGCTGAAAGAATATCAGGATCACTTGCACTAATTTGCTGGGGGCATATTGGCATGGAAGGTATGACTGGTCATGGGGAGTGGTTGGGCAATATGAGTTGGCATGGAGGGTATGAGGGTTCATGAAAGCAGGCTGGGAACCATGGTTAAGGCTTTGTGAAACTACCCTTCAAAAAGCTCTTGAATCCAGACTGTGGTTCATAAATCCTCTGTGCAGCTGTGAATCACGAGTTCTCGAGAAATTGGCCTGACTCCATGAAAAATGCAGGGAGCTATCAGATGCCTATTCCCATACTGGTCAGGCTGCCAGTGCAGTATGTGGGTTCACTACCCACACCCCGATCCCACTCCAATGAAAATCATTGGCATCGGGAATGAGGCATGGTTCCTGGAATCGAGTCCTGCCCTCCATTTTTGAGTCCTGCCCACCATTTTTAATTCCAGCCATAGAGGTGAGTCCTATCCAGACTAATGCACTGTGAAAGATGGTGGCAAGGCGAGGGTGGAAGTTTTTTTATGCTTCAATGTAGTAATTAAAGACTGGGCAACATTATGACACAATGTTTGGAATTCCAAAAGCTGATTTTGAGGAAGTTTGAGCATTTCAAAAGATTTCCCCATGTGCATGTCATGTTCTTGAATAGCTCGGTAAGTTTAACATGTCACATAATTGAATGAACAAAGAATGACTGGAAAGACACATTTTCAGAGAGTGCAACTCTAACAAAAAGGACTGGAATAATTAAGAATGAAAGCGAATAAAATATGCAATCAGGCTATAATAAATGTGTTCCCCAGCATGCCGGGCCATGTGCTTTTGATATGGTACTGAACTCAAATTGCCCAAGAGATGCCAGTACTCTGGAATACTCTGAAATCGATGAGATTCTGGACTCTTATTATGGTGCAACTAAGAATGAAATCACGTTGAGAGTTGCATTCCATCAAAGGAAACCGTTGCCAAGTGAGACTCTTGTCAGATTACATTTTTGAGTGTAAAAAAACTCATGGTGGGTATAAGGTGAACTTAGAAATCAACTTTTGAGACACTTTAATGGGAGGCCTGAAGAATGATACAATGCATGCTAAAGGAGTAGAGGAAATAAGTTGATGTAGAAGGAGGCTTGCGAGAAGGTCACAACTGTGGACGTGGCACAAAGAGATAGTTATCAATTGCAAACAAGCTATTTTACTAAGCTGGCAGAGAGGCCTACCGGATTTCAGGAGGTCCAGGCCACAACCAGCAAGTTAACAGCCTCAGAGTTAGAAGTTTGGGTGTTACAGTTGTAGCGGTAGCTGCCAACGATCTAAATACTCCTACTTTGAATAAAAGTGCTGTACCTAAGGGGATGTCTGTCATATGCATAACCGCATGCAGGAGCCATCGTTGACTGTTCAAAGATTCGAGGATGATTTCTACTCAGGGTCATGAATTTTTTGTATGCGTCTTCATGTGACTGAACAGGCTGATTTTGATGCATGGGCACATCGTTCAGGACCTCCCAGAAGATAATGGGTTCCAAAGTGCAGGATTTGCTTCCTTTTCATTCCTTCTCTGCAGCCAGTTTGCCTCATCATTAATACATAGAGACATACAGCATGATGCAGCTTGATGGACAGGTTGTTGTCATTTTGAACAATTGGTAGAAAGTGCCTTCCAGTAATTAATGCAAAGGCTGTCAAACTTCAAAGGCAGTCTTCAGAAACATTTAAATATTTTTCTTTGTCCTCCAGCTGATACTTGAGAAAACAGGACCTGGTGGGGGAGGTAGTTTACGACCATCTGGACACAATGTCCAGTCCATCGAAGTTCATCTTGCATGGGTAGAGGAAAACGTGTACTCCAGATTGCAGTTGACTCCAGGATGCAGTCAAGCATCAGGCCAATGCTGTGGTAGACCAAAAGCCAAGAAGTGTTTGAATATGGAAACAGAAGTTGACGTTATCATGCAGGAAGATCAAGAGTTGTACTCAGCAAAAGTAACAGCATATGGTCAATGAGGGGGCTGAGGATATGATTCCAGTGTCCAGATTAAAAATAAAAGTTGGAGATTCATAAATTCCTTTCATAGTTAATATAGCTGCAACAGTGTCTGCCATCACAGATGGATATTACAAAATACCCCTAAGTTACATTCCCTTTCACCAAACCTGGTGTGAAATTGACTAGTTATTGCAATAATAATATTGCAATAACAGTATTCAAGTGTTAGGTCAAGTCATTGTTAGGACAGCATATGATAATGCACCATATTACTTACCATTGGTGGTAGTTGGAGGGGACCAATCTCCCTGATAGGAAGGAATTGACTTGAGAAAGTATGGTCAAACTGAGCTAATTTATTTACAGGAGAGATTGTAAGAGCACGTCTGACTTTGAGAAAATGCTAAGGAAGCAGCAAGTGTTCTTGAACAAAGAAGATCGAAGGCTAAAGTTAGGCATTAGGAGGTGTTGTTTCATACATGATTTTTTTAAAAATTTGTTTAGGGGATGTGGGCATCACTGGCTGGGCCAGCATTTATTGCCCGTTCCTAATTTCTCTCGAACTGAGTGGCTTGGTAGGCCATTACAGAGAGTATTTAAGAATCAACCACATTGCTGTGGATCTGGAGTCACATGTGGACAAGGTAAGTATGGCAAATTTCCTTCCCTAAAGGCCATTCATAAAACAGATGGGTTTTTATGACAATCAACAATGGTTTTCTGGTCATCATTAGACATTTCATTCTAGATATTTTTAATTTAATTCGAATTTCACTATTTGCCGTGGTTGGATTCAAACCCAGGTCCTCAGCGCACTAAACTGGATCTTGGATTACTAGTCCAGTGACAATACCACTGTACCATTGTGTCCCCAAATGGTCAATGAAGATATCCATCTATCGCAAGAGAAGATTGAGAGGATTTTTGAACCAGGAGACCAGTGAACAAAGAAGAACTTAGACTAATACAAAATTGCCCCTCCTCTATGAATGCTCCAAGTTCATCCTCAAATTAGAATCATAGAAATCATAGGAACACTACAAAGAACAGTACAGCACAGGAAACAGGCCCTTCGGCCCTCCAAGCCTGCGCCGCTCATTGGTCCAACGAGACCATTCATTTGTATCCCTCCATTCCCAGACTGCTCATGTGACTATCCAGGTAAGTCTTAAACGATGCCAGCGTGTCGGCCTCCACCACCCTACTTAGCAGCACATTCCAGGCCCCCACCACTCTCTGTGTAAAAAACGTCCCTTTGATATCTGAGTTATGCCTCGTCCCTCTCACCTTGAGCCCGTGACCCCTTGTGATCGTCACCTCCGACCTGGGAAAAAACTTCCCACTATTCACCCTATCTATACCCTTCATAATTTTGTACACCTCTATTAGGTCTCCCTTCATTCTCCGTCTTTCCAGGGAGAACAAGCCCAGTTTACCCAATCTCTCCTCATAGCTAAGACCCTCCATACCAGGCAACATCCTGGTAAACCTTCTCTGCACTCTCTCTAAAGCCTCCACATCCTTCTGATAGTGCAGTGAGACCAGAACTGGACGCAGTACTCCAAATGTGGCCTAAACAGCGTTCTATACAGCTGCAACATCAGACTCCAGCTTTTATACTCTATACCCTGTCCTATAAAGGCAAGCATACCATATGCCTTCTTCACCACCTTCTCCACCTGTGCTGCCACCTTCAAGGATTTGTGGACTTGCACACCTAGGTCCCTCTGTGTTTCTATACTCTTGATGGCTCTGCCATTTATTGTATAACTCCCCCCTACATTCGTTATTCCAAAATGCATCACTTCGCATTCATCTGGATTAAATTCCATCTGCCATTTCTCCGCCCAATTTTCCAGCCTATCTACATCCTGCTGTATTGTCCGACAATGTTCATTGCTATCCGCAAGTCCAGTCATCCGCAAACTTGCTGATAACACCAGTTACACCTTCTTCCAAATCATTTATATATATCACAAATAGCAGAGGTCCCAGTACAGAGCCCTGCGGAATACCACTGGTCACAGACCATGAGCCTTAACCTTCTTAACCAACCTGCCATGAGGGACTTTGTCAAATACAGTGCAGAAGGAGGTCATTCAGCCCATCGGGTCAGCACCAACAACAATCCCACCCAGGCCCTATCCCCATCACCCCACATATTTACCTGGCTAATCCCTCTAATTTACACATTCCGGGACATTAAGGGGAAATTTAGCATGGCCAATCAATCTATCCCACAAATCTTTGGAGTATGGGAGGAAACCGGAGCACCCGGAGGAAACCCACGCAGACATGGGGAGAATGTGCAAACTCTGCACAGAGAGTGACCCAAGCCAGGAATCGAATCCAGGTCCCTGGAGCTGTGGGGCAGCAATGCTAACCACTGTGCCACCTTGCCGCCCAGATGGGTTCACTTCAGTACATTAACTTGAACGGTAAAATGGCTTGGGAGTGATCTGTGGACTGTCAGAAAGCCTTTGAAGAAATGAAGAAAGTCCTGACTAGTAATGATTTTCTGTAACACGATGATCCCAAGGGTGTGATGTTACCTCACGTAATGGATGATGGTGTGGAGAAGCCTGTATCATATGATTCACATACCATGATGAAGTCAGAGAGAAATTACTCCCAAGTTGAGAAATAGGTAGTGGCCTTTATACATGGTGCCACAAAGTTCCGTAAATGCATGTACGGTACAGAAGTTACTTTGTTAACTGATCACCAAGCTATGTTAGTTCAACAATGGTGATAGTCACCTCAAGCTGCAGTACAACTTCAGAGGTAAACATTAATTTTGATGGTCCATCAGTATGAGATTAAATAATCATAACTCAGTACATCAGACTAATGCAGCTGTTCTTTCAAGTTTTCCCATGAAGACTGATTCATTCTTAGCCACTCAGCTATTTGTGAATTACTTGCCATACACAAATTACATGCCGGTGTGTGTCAGGGAACTTAGTGAAGATTATTGAAAGGATATGGTTCTCAGTAAATAACTCAATTGTGTCATGAATGGTTGGCTGAAACAGTGTGATGATGAAAAACCGCAGGAGTATTTCACACATAGAAATTAATTGAGTGTAGATCAAGGCCGCCTCCTATGGGGCTTAAGAATCAATTATTCTGCCAAGCTTTTGAGAGAAATTGTTAGAGGAACTACTTCAAGAGCACATGGAGTTGGTCTGTGTGCAAGCAGTAGCAAGAAGCCATAGTTAGAAGAATATGTAAAGAGTTGTGTTTCAGAATGAGAAATTATCCACCCGAAATTCCTTTCATTTCATTTCATGGCCAACAAAAGAATGGCATGGGAATGACTACATATTTTTTGATGTGTGAGACATTTTTTTTGTGTGATAGCTGAACAAGTGATTAAATGTCTCTTCTATGCCAATACCAAAAGTGCTCAAGATTTGAAGGTTTTGAGGAGTTGGTTTGCAATTTATAGGTTGTCATAGGCGTTGGTGTCAGACATTGGTCCACAGTTTACCTCAGAAAAGTTTGAAATATTTTTGATCCAGAATGGAGTTAATACAGCCCAGTACCACAATATCACCTAACATCAAATGGTGCACCAGAAAGAAATCAACAGATTATGAAGAGGTCCCTGAAACAACATTTGCTTGTTGATAAGCTCGGCAAGAATTTCCTTGCTTTCTTTTGGTGTAGTAACTCCAGTGTCTGCAACTGGTTGCTTACCTTATGAATTCATTTTTAAACATTCTCTTTGGACAAGGTTTAGTTTGCTCTGGCTGAAGGTCAATGGCAAAGAGAGAGAACAGAAGGACAGAGTGGAGATGAGTCATCACGCGTGAAAAATGAAACTTGGGGAGTTTAATGTTGGTCAGATGGTCATGGTGAAAAGCCATCGAGTTGGCAAGGAGCAGTGTACGTGTTGGAGTTGTTGTAAAGAGACCAAGTGCATTCAAATATCTAATGAAGATTGGTGAGGTACTACATCAGTATCTTGAAAATCATTTGCTTAAAAGAGCGTGAAATTCCCCCTATAGTCGAAATTCCTCTTTCAGTCCAAAATGCAAGTCAGGAAGAAAGTAAAAATCACAAAGATTTGCTGGTATTACACCAGCAAACAGTAGAACAAAGTGAGCCCAGGGTCTCTGATTAAACTAACCAGCCAGTGTCACTGTCCAAACCATTAAGTGGGTTTGGACAATTGGTAATCAAGGCCAAAGTTCAGGGTCGACACAGTCAATGATGTTGAGAGAGCAGAATAAAGCAAAAGGAAGCACGAAGAGATGGCCAGACAGAAAGAGAAATTTCCAGATAGATTAATTGAAAGTATGTCAGAAAGAAAAAGTTGTTAAACGCTTAAAGGAAGAAAAGCATTTTACATGCAAACTATTGATGTAATTTTTAGTAATTATATATGTTTTAGTTCTGATAACAGGAAAAACAAATATGCAATCCAAGCTATTAAATATCAGGCATTATAGGTTTTGTATTATGTATATGTTCATGCACCATTCATGTTATTTTCATTTTTTTTAAATTGGGGAGGGAGTTTAGTATATTGTAAGAGCTGACCACATTCTGGTACTGCCTTTCCTGATACCCTCTCTGTTGAAAAGGTGTAAATCAAGTGTGGGCATGTTAGGAAAAACAATCTTTTCATTTCCAGTATAGGGCAGACCTGGCATGCAGCTCACACAAAGTTATATGTTAGCTATCTATAGCTATCTGCCCCATGATGATGTCTGCACTCATTGCAAACTTTGTGTACTCACTCCACCTCTTGTTTTCTGACCAGGGAAAATGAAGTGTAGATGAAATGTTGCAAATATCTTGAGCTTCATTCTGGAACCAGCCAGATGCATAAGTCACCTTCACAACTATTGACAATGCAGTCCTTGCTCTGCATTAGGGTTGCGGTCAGTTGTGTCTATAAGGGGAGGAAGGTTTCAGCGAGGAAGTCCTGATGTAAGTGTAGACGTGTCGCACATTATTCTTTGCTGATGTTCCAATTGGAGAATTGCTACCTGGTCATCCTGAGTGGGTAGGACCTCCTGCTAAGAGTCATTCATTCCTCTCCCTCCTCCATCTTTGAGCAGCTTGTCCTGATCTTCATAATCTCTGTTCATTCTCCAAATCATGATGTATTCCAAACAAGAGTAGTGACCAATGCACCCATGCCCAGCAAATGTGTGCCAAGTTCCAAAATGGCACCACTTGTGCCAAACCAGTGCTGTACACTGATTGACATGATGATCCACGAGCTCTGGAGACTTCCATTTGACATTCATTCTGTGCTTACACTAACACTTGCCCCAATATGCCATCCGGAAGAACCTGCAACCCAATGGTGTATGCAAGGATTTGCCACGTTGGAGCTTACACCTAAAGAACAGTCACCCACAGTTCCAATTTCTCACCCTTTCCTTTTAGCCCTTCAAAAATGTATTTTTCAAAACGCTGGTATTTGTACAAACAGCTGAAAGGAAAGCGTATATCTTTCAGAGTTCCCTCTTGTCTGGATATATTCTTCTTCTGATTATTTTCATGGAATTAATCAATTTAATTCCTTTTGTGTGACATGTTTAATCCTCTGATGGCCATTCCAGATTGATTTTCTTTTCAAGTGACAGGACTTGGTTCAATGCTTTATTCAAATCTTTGTTGATATTTATCCAGTGCAGCACGTCAGGAGTAGACATGGGACTTCTACCTGTCTCCGATACTTGCGCATCAATATCGACTTTTCCCCAGGGGTATCTCTGTGAAGAAATTAGGTCTTTGATTTTTTTTTTTGCATTGTTGGTTCCTATTTGGTAGAAATTTCGACAGTTTTCAAAAGTTTGGCCGGGATCAAATCTGAGTATCTAAATGACAGAGAGGCATGTAAAATATTGTTGTGTCACTTTTGTGTTGGTTGTCAATGACAGAAATGAAAGATGTTCATTTGTTTGGAGCATCCTAATAACTACAGATTAGCCTTTCCTGCCATGGCCCCATAATGATCGGAAGTCTTTCATTTCTCTCCTGCAGAGTCGAATACATTTTTCAGAATTGAGTCAAGGAGTTTGAAATTCAGGCTAACAAATGGCATGATGCCAGCAGCACACACATACCTAGTCACTTGGGCATGGCGAGACTGGTAAATTGAATGAGGATGCTCATTTTAATTAAAGAGGTGAGCTATGAACAGGAATCCATGCTGTTGTTTAGCAGCCCACTTAATCAGAGCCTTCCTTAATCCCACATGCCAGCTGATTCAAACAGCCCCACAGAAGTGAAGACACAGCAGTCTGTAATGGGACAGTGAGGTCCAGGGCTGCTCAGAGTGAACAGTGTTGGAGCTGGACTGGGAGTTATTAGTGGGTAACAGAGAAATGTCAGAGATGTTAATTCAATATTTTGCCTCAATTTTCATGGCCGAGGACTCGAGGACCATTCCAATAGTAACAGATAATGCAGAGGTGATAGAAAGGGAGGAACTTAGAACAATCGTCATCAATAGGGAAATAGTACTCAACAAACTACTGGGATTGAAGGCAAGCAAATCCCCAGGGCCTGATAGCTTACATCCTAGGGTCTTAAATGAAGAGGCAGTGGAGAGAATGGATACATTGGTTATAATTTTCCAAATTCCCTGGATGCGGGGAGGTTTCAGTGGATTGGAAAACTGCTTATGAATACCTTTATTAAAAATGGGAAGGAAGCATAAAGTAGGGAAACTATCGACCAGTTAGTTTAACATCTGTTGTTGGGAAGTCGTTAGAATCCATTATTAAGGAAGTAATAGCATGACATTTAGAAAGTCAAAATGCAATCCATCAGAGTCAGCATGGTTTTATGAAGGGTAAATCATGTTTGATTAATTTGCTAGAGTTTTTTAAAGATGTGACAAGCCAAGCGGATAATGCAGATCCAGTAGATGTAGTATATCTGGACTTCAGGAAGTTGCCACACAGAAGGTTAATTCACAAGGTAAGGTAACATGGGGTTAGGAGTAATTTATTAGCTTGGATAGAAGACTGGCTAACTGACAGAAGATATAGGCTGAAATTCTCCCATCCCGCCTGCCACTGGAATTTTAGTGGGTGGGTTGCGGACAATGTGAAATCCCATTTACAGTTGGGCTGGAATTTCCGGCTTTTAGACCAGCGTGGCTAGAGAATAGTCAGGTAAAATGGGTCTTTTTCTGGTTGGCAAGATGTAACTAATGGTGTATGCCACAGGGTTCGGTCCTCGGGCCCCAACTATTTACAATCTATATTACTGACTTGGATACAGGGCTCGGAGTCACTATAGCCAAATTTGAGTATGACAGTAAAACAGGTGGGATAGTAAGTTGCAATGAGGAAAGAAGACATTTACAAGTGGTATAGATAGGTTAGATGAGTGGGCCAAAATGTGTCAGATGGAGTTTAATGTGGATAAGTTTGAGATTATCCATTTTGGCCATAAAAATGGAAAGGCAACTTATTATATAAATGGAGAGAGACTTAGGGGTGCCTTGGTGCAGAGGGATCTGGGTGTTCTCATGCATGAGTCACAGAAAACTGGTATGCAGGTAATAAGGAAAGCAAATGGAATGCTGGGATCTACAGCGAAAGGAATAGAGTATAAAAGTAAGGAAGTGTTGCTGTAAAAGTACAAGGCATTGGTGAGTCTGTACCTGCAGTACTGTGTACAATTTTGGTCCCCTTATTTGAGGCATTAGTGGCATTGGAGACCATGTCTTTTGACACAGTGTGCTTCAGTTGTACAGTCATAGACAGATCTAATTTAAATCAGCGGATTCAAACTTAAATATTCCTTTCCAAGATATATTGATCTTGGAAGAGGTCCACTGCAGGTTCATCAGAATGATATGAGCTTTGATTTATTTGAGAAGGTTACATAAATATGGCTTTTATTCTCTTGAGTTCAGAAGGTTGAAGTGGGATCTAACTGAAGTGTTTAAAATGACAGAAGGATTCAATTGGTTGATATTAGGATGTGCTTTTGTGTGCTAGTCATCCCAGTAGTGAAGGCAGGAATGTTTTTTTACACTAAATTTTGTAGGAATCAGGAACCATCCCAAAAGGTTATGAATACCATGTCCATTAACATTTTAGAGAAATGGATGAGTTGGAAGAGCCAAATAATACAAGGGTAGAGGGTGAATAAATGATTAGATGCAGTATTACAGGTTAGCAGCACAAATGAAAGGCCAACAAATCACTGGAATTTATTTCTAGGGTTACAGAATTCAAAAGTAGTGGAGATGTGTTAAGCTTATCTCGAACGTTGGTCAGCATAGAATTGTAGAAAAATCATAGAATCTATACAGTGCAGAAGGAGGCCATTCAACCATTCGAGCCTGCACCGACAACAATCCCACCCAGGCCTTATCCCCATAACCCTACATATTTACATTGCAAATCCCCCTGACAGGAAAGGGCAATTTAGCATGGCCAATCAACCTAACCCGCACATCTTTGGACTGTAGGAGGAGACCGGAGGACCCAGAGGAAATCCACACGGACACAGGGAAAACATACAAACGCCACACAGTCACCCAAGGCCAGAATTGATCCCGGGTCCCTGGTGCCATGAGGCAGCATTGCTGATCACTGTGCCACCGTGCCGCATAGTTTTAGTACTCTGAACAGTTTGAGCTCCATACTATAAAAAGGACATAGAGACACTAATCTCACTGTTCTAATCTGGCAAGAATCAAGATCGTTATTCAAGCACAGTTCAATTTCTCGTCTTAAAAGTAACTCCATCTACTAAAGTTACAAGAAAGCATATCGGAGCATAGCTCTATGATAATTCAGCCTCTTGAGTCTGTACCTGGTTCATTGAGATCATGCATTTTGCTCTGCATTTTAACTCCATCTACCCATCTTGTACCTGCAATCCTTAATTCCTGTGCCGAACAAAAATCTATCAATATCAGATCTAACATTTTCAATTGACCTAGTCTCAAGCTGAGTTTTTGGGAAGAAGAGTTTGAGATCTTCACCATCCATTGTGCAAAAAGGTGCTTCTTGACACCACTCCTAAATGATCTGGTTCTAATTGTAATTGATGTCCCTTTGTTCTGGACTCCCCATTGGAGAAAGTATTTTTCTTCCATCTCTCCTATCAAATACTTTAATTGTTTTAAACATAGATGCATCACTTCCAAACTATGAAATAACATTTCCACTAAAGAAATTCTATCAGTCTAAACAAAGCGTTAAACTAAAAATAGAAAAGATCCAGAAAGACGTCTTCAATGTGAATTTTGAAGAAGCGAAGTTATTGATGTTGCCTCCTCAGAATGCCGACACTCCAAACTAATAACCATATCGCTGCAACATTAGGATATTGTAAAAAGACTGTACAGTTAAAGACTAGTTGCAGCACACTCTGAGAAATGGTTCCAGTTATTGAATTACACATAGCTATCCTGCTATAGAAAGAATCCCTCTCCTGAGATATATGCTAACCCAGAATTAAATTGCAAAGGACAGCAAGGAAATGTACTCAATCATATTGGCTCAAGTTGTTCAATAAAATACAAATGTCCTTTGGAAATGAAGATGCAGGACATATGTATGATGGAATAAATAATCGGTCCTTCAGTCAAGGAGATTGCACCACTCAAATCCCAATTGGAAATATCATCACTGACAAACAGGCACAAGCAACATTGGACAGAATACGGTATTGAACTTTATCCATGTGAAACAACTGTTTCTCAAGCAGCATTAAATGCAATCCTCAGGTTTCAGAACATCAATGTGTGAAATATAAAGCTATCTATAAATGAATTTGTAAAGGTAGTCACCTCCCAACATGTAGGACACAAGTTCAAAGTGAGAGGCAGGAGGTTTAGGGAGGAATGTGAGGAAAAACATTTTCACCCCAGAGGGTGGTGATGGTCTGGGATGCGCTGCCTCGAAGGTTGTAAAGGCGAATTGCCTCACATCCTTTAAAAAGTACCTAGATGAGCACTTGGCGCACCATAACATTCAAGGCTATGGGCCAAATGGGATTAGGTGAGCCAATGTTTGCTGTACATAATGAAATGGGTGTGGAAGCATGCAATACTCAAATTTATAGACATCTCCCTCAAGTGTCTGCTGCGTGTAGTGGAGGCCTGCTGTGATGTCCTATACTCACGCTCTGGGCAAAGACCTGCATCAAAATTACCAATTCAACATGAGAGGTGGTAACAGCGGTGGTCAGTGTCAACGCCATCATATTCCATAAAAGGATGAACGATCGCCCCCAGTTCTGCCAGAATAAGTCATACTTCTCGCCACTCCCAAACCTATCACACTCTACAGGGATCTCACTCACTGCCAGCTCAAGAGACACCATCACTAACTTTCCCACACACATCTCCATCTCCCCTGTGGGTCATATCCTCATCATCTCCCTGGTGCCGCTCACCCAGTATGTGTGGGGGCTTGCCCACATTCGGGGGGGTGAGGGGTAGGGGGTTTCCTTGTTTCTGTTGGGGGGGGAGAGGGATTTCTCTGTAGCTCACTTTAAAAATGGCCCCCAATCTCTGTGGAGCCAGCATTGCCGACCCTATGAGGACCCACCCTGCCAGAGTGATGGCATCAGAGATTCCAGAAGATATTTTTTTACTCCGAATGCCAGAATATCTGGTGAGAAAAGTTGACTGTGCAGCTGGGGAGTTACGCACCACTTTTTTTCAGCAGATCCAGCCCTTAAAGTGAATTTCAGAAGATTCCACCTATAGGCTTTAAGATCAAGGACCTTCTGCTAAACCTGTATAAAATACTAGTTAGATCACAGCTCAGGCATTGGCCCCCACACTACAGAAGGTATAAAGTAGGTTCACATAATGTTATCAAAGCTGGAAAATTTTAGGTATGAGGAAAGATTAGATCGTTGGGGTTGTTTTCTTTGTTTCAGAGGAGGCTGAGGAGAGATTTATCTGAGGTGTACAAAATTGTGAGGGGCCCAGATAGTGTGCAGAATAAGGGCATTCTTCCCTTAACAAAGAGTCAATAACCTTTTTTATTCATGGGACATGGGCAATGCTGGCTGGCCAGCATTATTGCCCATCCCTGGTTGCCCTTGATAAGGTGGTGGTGAGCTTCTTGAATCACTGCGGTCCACATACTATGGGTTGACCCACAATACCGATAGGGAGAGAATTCCAGGATTTTGAGGAAGGAATGGTGGTATATTTCCAGGTCAGGATGGCAAGTAGCTTAGAGGGGAACTTGCAGATGGTGGTGTTCCCATGTATCTGCTGCCCTTGTCCTTCTCGGTGGAAGCTGGTCATGTGTTTGGAAGGTGCTGTCTAAGGAACTTTGTTGAATTGTTTAGGATTACCTGGTTTTAAAATAGCTGGTGCATGGATTAGAGGGGAGTGGAGGAGAATTTCTTTCACCCAAAGGATGGTAGGGTTTGGAAATCTATGCCTGAAAGGCTCAAAGAGACAGATATTCTCATCATATTTGAAAGATCTTTGGATATGCACTTGAGGGCTTCAACCTAAAAGGCAATGGACCAAGACCTGGGACATAGGTTGGGCTGGTACAGGCGTGATATGTTAAATTACCTCCTTTTGTGCTGAACATTTCTGTGATTCTCTCTGAGCAATATTTATCCCTCAATCAAATCATTAGTTATTGCTGTTTGTGGGAGCTTGCTGTGCATGAATTGGCAGCCAGAATTCTTATCTTACAATAGTGGTTACACTTCCAAAGTACTTCATTGACTGTAGAGCATTGTGCATGTGCTGAAATCATGAAGAACAGTTAAATACTTGGAAATCTTTCTTTTAATGCCCCAATGTCACTTGTCAAATGTTACTTTATGTTGCTCTTGTGAACCAGCTTAGAACACTTTATCACATTAAAAAGTGTTATATAAAAACAAACTTGTTGCTGTTGTTGTTGACTCCATCTGGGGTTACATAATGTCTAGACTGTGTAAAGAGCCTAAAGGATATTAATGAGCCACATAGCTTTTAAGCAATCTAGTTGCTTCATGGCTATCTTTACTGAAACAAGATGTTCATTCTAGATTTATTAAATTAAATGAACTCAAATTCACTGTCATGATAGAATTTTAATTCAACCTTCAGATTACTCAGCCAAAACCATAATCATTATTCTACTAACTGATGCGCGATTGATTCACACGGGAGGCTAGGACGTACCCGGGAATAAAGGCTTTTATTCACAACAAGATTGGAGCACACTACTTAACAATACTATCCCAGACTAAGGGCTACTAGGAAGTAGCAGTGACCTTTATACTCCTGTAAGAAGGCGGAGCCGAACGGAGTGTACCACATAAACAATAATAACAGGTGGAACACCCAAACCCTAACCCCAACAGTAACAAGAGTAACATATGTACAAGTACCCATAGTGGTAACCATCTATGGTTCACCACACTAACCAATTTTCAATCATATTTGGGTGCTTACATCATTCTTGCTGTGTCCCAAATAATTATCTTCGATACTTCAAGACTTTAAAAAAAACTTGACCTTGCACTGGAGAGGCTGCTTTTATAGCTCACCTCTTATGATGTGTTTTATAGTTGGTTCAATGGCTGTAGTTCTTGTAGCAATGTAGCAATTATGTTAGGTAGAGAATTCCAAGATATTGATCCAGCAGTGATAATGCAACTGTCAAATTAACCCTGATATGTTGATACAGGACAATTTGTATATCAGACATCCTGCAGTAACAGTGCACTGGAGGTGAAAGAGCTGGATACCATGTCCAGTGTCATGGGTCAGCAATCACACAATCTTTAGACTTGGACAGTGTTCGGCTTTTTGTCTATTTCTCTGGTTAGACCTGGTTAATCTATTGTAGAGTATTGTAATAGATTGAGAGCGACTCGATGTACTTAAATCAAGAAAGGTTTTATTGTGAAATAAGGAATAATACATACAACAAGCTGAGACTAAATTACAATACAACTCTTCTACTCAACTCCCTGGCACAAGAGGCGAGTCCCTCCCTGACCCGTGGGATGCGCCCTCCTGCTGGTTGGCTCAGCTTCCAGCCGGGATGATGCATAAGGTTCTCACCAATCATGTGGCCCACAGGACCACCGCGCCCCCCTTAAACGACCACGCTGGTACAAGTATTTCATTATATTTCTGATCTGAGCCTTAAGGTTTGCAAAGGCAGTTTTTAAGGGTTCAGGGGATAAACTAGTTGTCACACAGTTGCCAGCCTCTTCTGTGTTCCTGAGCTTTTTGGCATGGCTGATCCAGCATAGATTCTGAAGTATTGATAGTGTGGAATTCAGCAATGGTGAAGTCGTTAAGCTGGCAAACTTGTTCTGGTGATGACATTTTAGTCCTTGGCTTGCTGCACTGTTCGAATGAAGAAGTCCATTGTAAGCTTGAGGAACAGCATCTTATCTTTTAATCAGACACTTTACAGCCTTCCACTCTCAATATTGGAATACAACAATTCCAGGCCATAATTTGCATCCTATTTGGTTCAGTCTTTCTCTTTTACGTTCTGACAGCAGCACAACACCTGCTCTCAGCACATCTTTTGTTTCTTTGGTTGGGATAGAGTTATACGCGGAATTCTACTGGCCCGCCTGCCATGGAATCGGAGCGGGTGAGGGGCAGACAATGGAAATGTCGTTGTCCTCGGGTGGGATTTTCTGGTCTCGCTCGAGCGAGGCCATAAAATCTCACCCAAAGAGTCATAGGGTGGGATTTTCCGGCTGCGTTTGCCCCGAAACTGGAAAATCCCGCCTGAGGTCAACAGACCTTTCCCTGGTCCGCCCCTCTCTTGCTACGATTCCTGTGGTGGGTGGAATGGAAAAATTCAGCCCGTAGAGTTTTACAGCACAATAAGAGGTCCTTCGGCCCATTGTATCCATGGCAGCCATCAAAAATCTATCTGTTCTAATCCCATTTTCCAGCACCTGGTCCATAGCCTTGTGTGCTGTGGCATTGCGGGTGCTCATCTAAATACTTCTTAAATGTTGTGAGGGTTCTCGCCTCTACCACCCTTTCAGGCAGTGAGTTCCAGATTCCCACCTACATTTGGGTGAAAAAAACTTTCCTTGCATCTCCTTTAAACCTCCTGCCCCTTAACTTAAATCTATAAGCACAGAAACCCTTCAATGCAGAAGGAGATTATTCAGCCCATCGAGTCTATACTGACTCTCCAAAAGAGTATCTGACCTAGGCCCGCCCCTCTACCTATCCCCGTAACCCTGTGCATTTACCATGGCTTTTCACATCAACTACACATCTTTGGACACAAAGGGGCAATTTAGAATGTCCAATCCACCTAACCTGCACATCTTTGGTCTGTGGGGGGAAATTGGAGCAACCAGAGGAAACCCATGCAGACACGGGGAGAATGTACAAACTCCACACAGTCACCCAAAACCCAAATTCAACTTGGATCCCTGATGCTCTGAGGCAGCAGTGCTAACCACTGTGCCACCATGCTGGGATCTTCCAATCCCACTGAAAGTCAATGGACTTTTGTGTGGTCTGCCGCATCCCCCGAAGCCGGGCCCTCCAAGGCGGGGCTGGAAAATCCTGGCCTTTGTTTCTTTTGTGGCTCCATTTCCACTCCCTTTGGCCCTGAAAGACTAACTCTTCTTCCATTCAGTTTCTCCAGTCTTTCACCCTTTTCCAGGCCTTCCTTTTCCATTTTTCCCTTGCTCAAAGCCAATTACTTTTGTAACTTTTCAGTTTTGATGAAAGGCCACAGGCCTGAAACGTCCTTTTCCACAGATGTGTTTCAACTATTTTTGTTCCATTCCTTATTGTTTGATCCTGGTATATGCTAGCATGCCTTCTTCATTGATGGAGGAATTGTGAATGGAATGAAGCATCAGTGAGTGAACAGACCCAACCCTAACTTAATGTAAGGGAAGATTATTAAGAAAGATGTTGAGCCAAATATGGACCATGAGAAACTCTTGTGGAACTATGATGACAGGCCTCCAACAACCAGAGCCATGTAGCAAGATGTGGTCTCAGCTAGTTTCAAATTTCCTGTATGACCAGGGCTTTTTGGTAGTATATTCAGTCAACTGTTAATTGATGTTGAGGACAATTACTCAGTTTTTCTAAATTAACTTCTTCCCAGAGTTCAGAGATATTTGACTATTAATTACAAAATGTTTTGCATGTCATTATTAGTCAGTTTTCACAATAGACCATAAGGGTGGCACAATGGCACAGTGGTTAGCACTGCTGCCTCACAGCGCCAGGGACCAGGGTTTGATTCCTAGCTTGGGTCACTGTGCGGAGTCTGCACGTTCTCCCCGTGTCTGCGTGGGTTTCCTCCAGATGCTCCAGTTTCCTCCCACAGCCTGGAAGACATGCTGGCCATGTTAAATTCTCCCTCAGTGTATCCGAACAGACGCTGAACTGTAGCGACAAGGGGATTTTCATAGTAACTTCATTGTAGAGTTAATGTAAGCCTACATGTGACACTAATAAATAAACTTCAAAATCACTGTTATCCAATAGCAGAACTTTTAACAGCAATCAATGATGGAACAGAGACACGTGCGAATGTAAACAACATATTAAGCAACTTAATTCTTAAAACTTGGAAAGATATTCATTTGTCTCTTTCCTATTACTGGAGAAAGGCAAAATCAAATCCTCCCTTTATTCATTATCTTACTCAACTGTCGGCCTCCTCATTTGCCCTCTTACAAATTGAGCTAAGAACGTATATTGACTTTTCAAGCAGTTTTTTTTAACCAAATGACTGTCTCTATCTGGATTAGATTCTGCCCTTAGGTTCTGTCAACATGGACATGCCTATTGATTTACCAAATCACCCAATGCCTGACAATCGTTCAAATCTCAGTCCCTCAACCTGGCATGTAACTTAGGCTCTGAAGTTACATGATTTTTCCCTCAGCTATTTCAGCAGAGGTCGTAACAAATTTATATTTAACATTCTATCGAGGGATATGGGCCAAATGCAGGCAAATGGGGTTAGCATAGATGGGCTTTTTGGTCGGCATGGACCCAGTTTGAGCCGAAGGGCCTGTCTCCGTACCGTACATTCTATGATTCTAAGTTAATACCACCTCAGAAATGACCGAGAGAGGAATTTCAGAAAAATGCTTTTACCATTTGAATACTAATATCCCATCACATTAAACAAGGTTTGGAAAAACTTTGAACGCATAAAAACATTTGGTTATATTGATGGCAATTATATGCAATAAAACCCCCGCATCTGAGTTACTTACTTTTGTGAATGAATAAATCTGAACCTGGAAACCCTTGTTTTTTATCATTTATTTATTCTAGGATGAACTCCCTGTTTTGCTAATCTAACAAGTTAACAGCAGCAGCTGTTGTGTTGTAACACCAGCAATGTTCATGATTTATCTTATGGCAATTTTGTTTCTGGCATGGTTTGAGGGCCAGAAGCTTGCTGTGCTGTATAGCTCACTGAACATAACTAATCAACAGGAGAAGCTACACATGTATGGAATAATGCAAACTTGAAAACCTGCACTGCTTCCGAGCAGCTTAAAATAACTGCTGTTATCTCATGTAAAGAAAAAGCTGCAGTGACCAGATTGAAGACTTCCTTAAACAAGTTTATTGATATTTGTTTCACTTTTATGCTAAACCTTGGAAGACCAATCCCTACATGATTTGAAACCTCACATTAAGATCTCCACTGCTATGAATAGATCTGCCGCAACATAGCTTCCAGTTTCAGAATCTCCAGCTATTTGTTTACATCCAAGTGGTGAAACATCTGACGATAAGAAGCATTTGCTCTCAAAGGTGTAAAAACAACTTGTACTATCCTGAATAATATTTAAAATGTCAGCAGCTTATTAGCTTCACCACTATGATATTAAATACATAATTTTGCATTCATTTGCAATTTTATCAGATTAATAACACTTTTGTGCAATTACAGTAGTTCTGAAGAACCATTGTAAAAGTGTTTCAATCCTCCGGGATGTCTTAAAAGGAGATACTGTCACATCTAACAAAATTCAAAATCAATACAAATGCTACGCGCAAATTGTGTGATCAAGATGCTGTTATTAGAGGTGGAAAACTTTCCTTATGAGATCCCAAGTGATGCCATGAGGCAGCACAGCAGTCAAGTTATAAATCTTCAGAAAAGTTGAGTTACTTGGGGGTGGATTTGGAGTGGAGTTCTGCCTGAAATGGGTAATTGGTAAATATACCGCACCGCACCCGCCCCCAACCCCCCACCCCCATTCCCACCCCCATCTCCCCCCCCACCCCCCATCTCCCCCCCCCACCCCCCATCTCCTCCCCCCACCCCCCATCTTCCCCCATCCCCCCCCCCACCCCCCATCTCCTCCCCCCACCCCCCATCTTCCCCCATCCCCCCCCCCCACCCCCCACTCAGCCAGAGAAGAATATGCAGGAAGGTAAGGGAGTGTTAGACACAAGTGATAGAATTCACCTGCCAAGGGTAACATCAGCAGATTGGATATATTTTCAGTAAGGAGCCTTATTTGAATGTCACCCGCAAGATTCACACTATTGGTGGGATCAAATCAGCTAGTTGCCACAGAGATTGGGCCTGGGAAAGGGGAGTTGATCCCAAAAAGGATCAGCAGTGCTCACGGTATTTCTGTGGTGCTAGTTGAGAATTCATGCTCCCCTTTGCTCCCACCCCTCCACCCCCACCCCCAACCAAACAAACGCCTCCGTAAACATTTTTTGAGCTTTGCCTTGACCAGTCAGCAGCAGCCATTTTGAGGAACAATTGTTCGCGGCTATACCAAAAGTTTATCTTTCTCGTTCTCCATTCATTCATATAGTACAAGCAAATTATACCTTGATTGCATGTTTAAGCAGACTTCCCACGGAAACAACCAGGTCACTTATTCATAGGCTTGTCTGAAAAACTCAGCAGGCAGAAAAAATGGTAGGTTCTCCTATGATTGTTAACAAACTGGTCGCCATTTTTGTACAGGGGAGAAATGTCTGGTTGCTAGTTTAAAATCAACGCCATTATGTTATTTTTGTGTGTCTTATCTTATAGTTTGATGAAGCATGTTTTATGTTACAGCCAAATGTGTATTTTAGTGTTAATAAAGAATATCAGCTTATTTATTCCACAGTAAAGATAAAATGTCTCTGAGGATTCTATAGCATTCAATGTTATCTGTTGCTTACTTGCAGTATTGTCTGAAACAAATATTCTGGCTGATTGCTTCAGCAGCTCATTAGGAATATATATAGCAACCATTGTTAATTCAACTAATGGGGACTAACCATTAGAAATATATATAGTAAGCATTGTTATTGTGGACTAACCCATTCAAGAACAGGGGTGAACCTGCTCAATGTTTACCTTTACACATACTGGCGCCCGAGCACTTTGAAGCCGGCCTCATTGGCACGTTAAGGCCTTCACCCGCCCCCTACCCACCCACCCATACTGGCATGCAATCCACCACTCTTCCTAAAAGTAAGTGTGGGACGATTGCTTTCCGATGCACACCTGACAGTGTGGATAGATCCGGTATTCTTGCCATTATGGAACTTGGGAAAATTCTGCCCGAGATGTGGTCTACCAATGCCCTGTATAACTGAACCAGAATCTCTCTCTCCTTTTGTATTCAATTCCCCTGGCAAAAAAACACTCGCATTCACTAGCTTTTCTAATTACTTCCATTTTTTAATTTGTACTTCTCAATGCTCCGCAGATGACCTAATGTATAGAAAAAATGTTGTAATATGAAGTGCATGCACCGTTAAGGGAGCATCTCTTAAACTACTAAAAGCCTTGACAGGATGTAATATATTATTCCCATTACTTGTAAGTCTGCAAGAAGCAGGAGTAAAAAAATAGATGTACTATATTTTGCCTCCAAGGAAATACTCTCTGTGTATAGTCTTATCTTCAAATAAAGAATACAAATTATTGTGTCACCCATCCTTGTGTATGCTTGTTGTGTTTACATTAAAGAGAAGAATGTAACATGATAGCAGGATGGCAGCATAGTTTTTGAAGATTTGACTGAAGTCTCAAACCTTCATATCTAGCAGAAGAAAAGTGCTGTTGTGAATGTGAAAAAAACGATCAAACTCACCATAAAAAAGTGATTCTGCGGCTAATTACGAATCCTACACACAACATAATTTCCTCCGGGCAGCAGTGTTCAAATTAGGGGGAGTAAATCGAATCATGGAATCCCTACAGTACAGAAGGAGGCCATTCGGCCCATTGAGTCTGTACTGACCACAATCCCACCCAGGTCCTATTCCAATAACTCACATATTGACCCTGCTGATCTCCCTGACACTAGGGTCAATTTAGCATGGCCAGTCAACCTAACTCGCACATCGTTGAACTGCAGGAGGAAACTGGAGCACCCAGAGGAAACCCACGCAGATACGGGGAGAAAGTGCAAACTCCACACAGACAGTGACCAAGGCTGGAATTGAACCTGGATTCCTGGCACTGTGAGGCAGCAGTGCTAATCACTGTGCCACCATGCCGCCCAGAGTTCAAGTCTATCTTCTGCAAAGTTTAAACAGGAAGCAGACATCAAGTAGTGATGTTCATAACAGATGGGCAGAGAATGTGACAGGAGGGGAAAAAATTGTTTTCCTGACAGTGAGAAATGGCAGTGGGAACTGGGATCCTACTGTCATGGCGGGATAATGATGTGTTGCCATTCCTGCTGAAGGTCATCGGGAAGCAGATTTGCACATGATTCATATTATTTAAATCAGCATGTGGAGATGCCGGCGTTGGACTGGGGTAAACACAGTAAAAAGTCTCACAACACCAGGTTAAAGTCCAACAGGTTTATTTGGTAGCAAAAGCCACTAGCTTTCGGAACGCTGCTCCTTCGTCGGGTAAGTAGGAGTTCTGTTCACAAACAGGGCATATAAAGACACAAACTCAATTTACAAAATAATGGTTGGAATACAAGTCTAAAGACTTACCTGTCGAAGGAGCAGCGTTCCAAAAACTAGTGGCTTTTGCAACCAAATAAACCTGTTGGACTTTAACCTGGTGTTGTGAGACTTCTTACTGTATTTAAATCAGCAACAGACCACCCCACCTCAGGCATATCCACCGCTTCGCTAGCAGGGTTTCAAACCAGTTCGATTCACGACTGGACCAATATGGCGGGAGAACACTAATCTGAGGAGTCACGGCCTGGAGCACCCATGGACCACACAACCCCAAGTATACCGAAAGCTGAGGAAATGGGTGGGGTAGGTGGTGCTGGAGGATAGAGGGTCAGGAAAGAACATCGTTTTTTTGCAGGGGGGATGGGTCACAAATCATGGGGATTGGGTGGGAAGCTGGGAAGCGTTGAAGTGGTGTGGGAATATTTAGATGGAAGGGTCAGTGCTGTGAATTATTGCATCTTGGGGAGCAAAATTGAGGGTATTGATGGTGGGAGGACACTGTGACTAAGAGGGAGAGGTGAGATGTGGTAGAGTGGGAGGGTGAGAGTCCATGCGTGGTGGGAGCAGATCTTGTCTGGGGTGTTCTTGGGGGGAATAAGAAGTTTAACACAGATCTTGGGAGTAGGATAGGCCAGAGTGGATATGGGGGAATATGAGACATGTGGACTCATTGGGGAGGGAACGCATTTGAAGAGTTCTGGTGATTGGCACTCGGGTGATGGGGGGCAGGGAAGGAAGGTGGAATAAGTTCAAATGTGACTGTGGCTGTGGAATGGTTTGATGGGGAATGTTAGCTACAAGAAAAGGTGGAAGGTATTCAAATATGGTTTTGGCAGGTGACGCACACCATCCTGAGGCAAAGGCAGATTAGGTTGTCGATGCTTTTGATATCCAACAGAAAGAGTTTCTGATGATTTAGAGTAGCCTGATGTAGCAGTAAGTTGCTGGGTTGAATTTGTTCTCTTTTTAATGAATGGGATATACCTGGGCAATTTTCTACATTGTCAGGCAGATGCCAGTTTTGTAGCTGTATATAAACAAGTTGGTAGGTGTTGGCTAGTTCTGGGGCACAAACTTTACTATCTTTACAAGAATGTTGTCAGGGCTTTTGCAGTATCCAATGCCTTCAGCTGTTGCTTGCTATCATGTGGACTGAATTTGAATTTGATTAATTATCTATGATGTTGGGGATTTCAGGAGGAGGCCAAGATGGAATTTGACACTTCTGGCTGAAGATAGTTGTTATTTGAATTGATGTGTTGGGTTCACCCATCATCTGAGGATGAGGATATTTGTGGAATTTCCTCCTCCAGGTGGTTGCCCACTGTTAACTTTCCACTTTGATGACACCTGTCAATGCAAAAGATCAAAGTTAGATTTCTGTTCCATGGTCCTTAATCAGATAACATATTATGAAGATCATGGGAGCACTCTGTGTATGATTAACTTATTCAAAACCCATCCGATTGCACAGAGTTAAAATCGAGCCCTACATCCATTTTACATTCAATTATTTTTTTATTATTATTCATTCTTGAGACATGGGTGTTGCTGGCTGGCCAGCATTTATTGTCCACCTCTAGTTGCCCTTGAAACTGAGAGTAGTTGAGAGTCAACCACACTGCTGTGGCTCTGGAGTCACAAGTAGGACGGTATTTTCCAGCTGCCTCAAAACTGGAAAATCCCACCTGAGGTCAACGGACCTTTGCATGGTCCACCCCAACGCCCGCTACGATGAACGGGATGGGAAAATTCCCCCTATAGGCAGACCAGGTAAGGATGGCAAATTTCCTTCCCTAAAGGACATCAGTGAACCATAGTCATCAGCTAAGTCTTAATTCCAGATGTTTTTATTGAATTCAAATTCCAAAATCTACCATGACGGGATTCGGACCTGGGTCCCCAGAACATTAGCTGAGTTTCTGGATTAATAGTCTAGCAATAATACCACTCGGCCATACCAGACATTTATTGTTTCTAAAACATGTCACTTTTATTAAATAACATTGTTGAGAGAACCATATTTGAATTGATATTGCACCTTTCATAATCTCAGGACACACCAAGCACTCAAAGGTTAATTTTAATTTAGTCAGTGTTCTAATGTATGAAATACGGTAACCATTTTGCATGCAAAGACTCTGCAATCAGTTGTGACATAATGACTAAATAAATTATTTTAGTGATGTTAGTTGAAGAATAAATATTAACCAAGACATTGTACACTGTCCAGTACTACATCATAAAACACCAGTCAACATGTGTGCTTTTCACAACGCATACATTGAAATACAGAGCTATGGTATTTCCACATATTGTCATCAAATTGACAAGTAAATTCTTGACCTAATGATTTTTTCCTTTAAATTCGAATTGATCTGATCTTATGGTTTATTACTGTAATTCAAACCCTTCACATGTCGCCTTTATTCCATATATTAGATCTATGCCCTTTCCATTTAAACCTTTTCCATACAGATAAAGTAGAAGTCTTTTTTCAGAGGTTCCATTGAGCCACAATGGTAGGGTAGGGTCCAGGAAGATTCATTCTACTAAATTCAACTGTGAGTGCTTGATGACAACACTGATGGCCTGACATGGTGAAGAATAGCAACTATCCTATTTCAGAACAGACACTGCTCATTTTGATTAGTACAGGAAAACTTCAAAGATTAAACTTATTTTACATACAAATAATCAACCTGGTGAAAGTAACTATTTACAATCTAACTAATAAAGCTTCCACCTTTTGAAAGGAAATTATTGTATGAATTATCCCCATTTTATTACTGCTTTTATTCCAATACTTGGTGTATATTTTGACCCATTGTTCACATTAGAGTTTCTGCTGGCACAATGTAAGTACATACTTATGTAAGTCCAACATTGTTGCATGTGAGGCAGTAACTATGTTTTGGCCATGACATGCGTGTGAGCAGCTTAATCAGACTGATAATCTCATGTCTTATGAAAAATATTCCAATTATTATAGAATATTTGAATTTTTCTGTAAAATTTACTTGCACATCTTAGTAGATATATGTTGATGCTATAAGATCAATCTCTTTTTGATATTTACATTGAGTTGATTTATGGATTCTTAATTATCCCACTCTTTTGAGTGGGAGAGAGAAGGATCAATAATGATCAATAAGTGCAAAATAAGCTGCAACATGACTTGCCAATTTTAAAACTCAATGCTCCGGCCGATGAAGGCAAGCATGCCGTATGCCCTCTTGACTATCTTCTCCACCTGCATTGCCACTTTCAGTGACCTGTGTACCTGTGCACCCAGATCACTCTGCCTATCTTAAGGGTTCTGCTATTTACTGTACATTCCCTACCCGCATTAGACTTTCCAAAATGCATTAGGGGCTGGGACAATTGCAAATTGTTAGCACTGGGTACGGAACCGATTTTTGGACCCCCACGCTATTTTCTGGGCATAATCTGTACCAGGCGTGGCGAGATTGGAAAATTCCAACCCTGGAGATCTGTGTTCTGTATTGGTCTCATTTAAGGAAGGATGTAAATTATTGCCACATTAGTCTCCTCTCAGTTATGAGCAAAGTGCCAAAGAGTGTCATTGGCATTGCTATCAAGCAACACTTACTCACTGATAACCTGCTCGTCAATGTTCAGTTTACAAATAGTCATCTGGTAGTATAAAGCTTGAGTATTGCTGAAAAAGACATTTTGCCAAAGCTGTTGACTTGCATTCATTTGAACAATTGCAAAAATACCAAGTCAGGGAAACGGCAACTTTATACTCTATAAGAAGAAAGTGTTGATGGTTGGGAAATGGACCCTGATTGGTAGAGGTATTGCCATGGAGAATGTGCTAGTTAATCATGACTGACAGTTAACTGCCAAGCATTGTTTGAAAATGTAAACCAGGTAGCTTGAATGATTGCTCAAGGCATTGCCCTGAGGAATGAACTATAATGTCTATCACTTTTATTTAGCTGAAACAGGCATTATGCATGTACATGTTCTTACTCTTTGCAAAGAACATGGCTCCAAGTATTAACATATGTAGCTTTCAGTACATGCAAATGCGCCACACTGCGAGCTGGACTGATGATCTTAAATTGGTTGCCAGCATAATTTTTAGCACACAGAATAATTTAGCAAATGTTGTCTGTTTGCAGAATCATATCTAATGTTGGACACAGCTTTGAGTTCTGCAAGAACTCGCTGGTTGGGTGCAGTCTGTACCTTGCCCATTGTGAACAACAGAAGGGAATGCTGTTTGATAAAATTTGTCAATCTTTGGGGCAATACAGCCTACATATCGAGTATTACACTGGCATTGAAATACACATACCACATTACTCATTTGGGCGTTAAGCAGGATGTTATTTTGGCTTGACGGCAGGTTCCTGTTAATGGTGACTGCCCAGTAGCAGCTTGAAACAGCTAGCTTCACCTGTTGCTCAATTTATTGAGATACCTTGCTCTTCCAGAGTAATCTGAGATAGATGGGACACTTTTCAGGACTGAAGTGATGGCCTTAGGTTCTATGACCTAGGAGAACAAGGGGAGCAGGTTCATAGGAACACCAAGTACTTTTCGAAGTCATGCACCATCTTGATGTGGAAAAACTATTGCAATCCCTTAAGGGTTACTGAATTAAACTCTTTGAATTCCCTCCTTCAAAGCACTACACCAGAATGATTTCAGCCACTCTAGGGACATTCATCATTGAAATCAAAAATGGGCAATAGATGCAAATATTTCTCACTTCCATCCAACAAATCATCAAATAGTTGAGAGTTAAGAGAATCACTAATAAAGGAGTTGGGAAGATGAGATGGTGCAGTTGATGCTAGTCAATTATCCCTGGAACATGAATAAAAATCCAGTTTAAGCTAAATAGTATGTAAGTAGAGAACTATTAGATCAAGCAATAGCAGTAAGGGAAATCGATCAGGTATTGGAAAGCCAATTGCATTGCTTTGAAGAATTTAAGTTGCTATCTTAGTTTATTCAGTGAAAGCAAATAAAAGCAGCAAAAAAAGATTATGGAAACAAGACTGACACCTGGCATAAAAGAGAATCCCAAAATGTTCTATTGGTGTGTAAACATTCGGACATATTAGTGCCCTCTCACGATTCTTGTTCACCAGTCAAGGAAAAACAACAACGCATTTATTTGCTTTGACAAAGGGTCGTCTGGACTCGAAACATCAGCTTTTTCCTCTCCTTACAGATGCTGCCAGATATGCTGAGATTTTCCAGCATTTTTTCTTTTGGTTTCAGATTCCAGCATCTGCAGTAATTTGCTTTTAATACATTTATTTATAAGTGAAAGCAAAACAGAGGCTTGCAATGGCTGCAATCAACTCCCGAGAAGGCTCTGAACAGAAACCTGAGCTCACCAGGGTGATTCCCCCACCCTGCTTCCCAATTGGCTCCCTGTGTCATATGACTCTTACTCAAAAGATGGATCCTTAAAGAAACAATCACCACATCCCTCCCCCTCCAAGTCATTTTATACAAATGTCAATACTCAATTTACACAATCCAAGATATGTAAATATTTAATACATCAATTTAGTCAATTATAAATTAAGTTTTTCAGGGCTTTCCAAATCCTTGTGGAGTGGCATAACTCCTCCCTTTGGGGCACTTCCACAGGATTACTGTTAGCCAAAACCACAATGATAGGTGCCTCTTCAGGCAGTTCAGTTCTACCTGTTTCCGTGGAGACATCGGTCATGCTGCCAAAGGTCAATGAGGTACTTCAGTGCTTGTATAGTCTACAACATTCCCAGATGGCAATATAGTTCATGATGGCCATACTGGCTACTGGGGCAATGCTTATGCTTTCAAATGGTCTGTATGTTTCCAGACAATCCTTCCTTCTACATCCACTTGATAAGACAGGGGTCCAGTTTTGGATACAATGACTCCAGAGACCCAACTCGACCCACTTCCAAAATTCCTCACATGCATGTGCTTCATCTACTGAAAATGACTGTGTTGACTTGTATGAATCATGGTTTGTCTTCTGATTGCTTTGGCAGACCTTTCCCCTCCCTGGCAAATTCCTCCTCATCATTGGCACCACTTTGGTGGTGAGACTATGCCCTCTGGTCCTCAACTCTCTTATGAGAGGAAGCATCCCCTCAGCATTTACCCTGTCAAGTCCCTTAGAATTCTATATGTTTTAGTGAGATCACCTCTCATTTCTTCTAAAATCCAATTAAGAGAGTCCCAACCTGTATAACATTTCCTCAGAAGACAATCCCTCCATACCAAGGATAATCCTAGTGAAACTTCACAGAACTGCCTCCAATGAAATAATATATTTCCTTAAATAAGGAGACCAAACCTGCACACAGTTCTCCAGGTGTGGTCTCACCAGTACCTTGTACAGTTGCAGCAAGTCTCTTATAGTCCAACCCCTTTGAAATAAAGGCCAACATTCCATTAGCCTTCCTGATTATCTGCCACACTATGTGCTAGCTTTCTGTGTTTCATGCACAAGCACCCACAAGTCCATCTGTGTTGCAGCTTTCTGCAGTTTTTCTCCACTTAAATAGCTCTGTTCTTTGCCCCTTCCAAAATGAACTTCACATTTTCCCACATTATACTCCATTTGACAACTTTTTACCCATTTACTTAACCTATCAATATCTCTGTAAACTGTTTGTATCCCTCTTGCAAATTGCCTTTCCATCAATTTTTTGTGTCTGCAAATCTGACTATAGTATATTTACTTCCTCCCTCCAATTCATTATTATATGCTGTAAACAATTGCGGTCCCAGGACTGATCCCTGTTGAACCCCACTGGTTACAGGTCACCAAACTGAACCCCTTATCCCCACTCGCTGTTTCCTGTCCATTAGCTAATTCTTTATTCATGCCAATATACTATCTCCAACGCTATGGACTCTTACCTTATGACTTATGACTTTTGTGAGTTACCTTGCCGAGCGCCTTCGGATGTCGAAATACAGCATATCTATTGGTTCCCTTCTATCCACTCTGGTTGAGACTTCCTTGAAAAACTCTGATAAATTAGTCAGACACAATTGCCGGAATTTTACCACCTCGCCCATCCGAGTCTCGTAAGATCTCACCCGAGGCCAACGGAGAATGCCGTTCTGCGAGCTGGTAAAATTCCTGCCGATTTCCCTTTCATGGAACCATGCCAACTCTATTTGATTCGATTATGCTTTTCCAAATGTGCCGCTATTGTGTCCTTAATAATTAATTCCAACATTTTTCCAACAATGGATGTTAGACGAATCGGCCTATAGTTTCTTGTTTTTTGTCTCCCTCACTTTTTGAATAGGGATGTGATATTGGCATATATATATAATCACAGAATCATCGAATCCCTACAGTGCAGAAGAGGCCATTAGACCCATCAAATCTCTGACAGAGTACCTCATCCAGGCCCTCTTCCCCACCTTATCTATGTCTCATGGCTAATCACCCTAACCTACACATTTTGGGACTCTAACGAGCAACTTAGCATGGCCAATCCACCTAACCTGCACATCTTTGGACTGTGGGAGGAAACCAGAGCACCCGGAGGAAACCCACGCAGCCATGGGGAGAACATACAGACTCCACACAGACAGTGACTCAAGACTGGAATTGAAGCTGGAACCTTGACCCTGTGAGGCAACAATGATAACCAATGTGTCACTGTGTCATCCAATCCCCTGATACCTCTCCAGAATCCAAGGAGTTTTGAAAAATTTTGACGAATGCATCCACTATCTTTGTAGCTACATCTTTTAGAATCTGAGATTGCAAGTCATCAGGGTCAGGACGCTTATCTGCCTTTAGCCCTATTAGTTTGTCTAATACTACTTCTCTAGTGATGGTGATGGTAACTAATTCCTCCCCTGTATTGTTTAGTGTTAATGTGATGTTTGAAATGATACCATTGATAATAAGCATATTTTTAAACTAACCAATGCACAAGCTTCTGTTTTGTCTTTGAAAAGTCACTAACAAAAAGCTGACACTTCAATTCATTAGATTTTCAGAGCAATCTTTATGTCAGCTCAAATAACTCCCAATAAAAGTTGCAAACTGCATGCACCAGAAAGAAAGAGTGTGACTGTGTGAGGTTAGTCCATGGAGAAATCTCCAAGCACTCAAATGAAATATGCTCCCTTTGGACCAGAAAGATTGCTTGGTGACTGATGGCAATCTCTGCGGATAATAAGTTTTCTAAGACTTGCAATTTATAAGTCCCTGTACTTGAGTTGTCACCAATTTGGCAGATGGTGCATTTCTGGTATGTAATATATATGTGTACAGTTTCTGCTGTGTTCAATACTTTGTTGCCTGTTTGACACCTTTAAAGGAAGTGCTAGTGCATTACAGGTACTGAAACTCATATCCAGGAAGCCTGGGACCGGACGTGTGCCAGATTTGGGGATTTTATGGATTTTGGGTCATCAAAACAAAGCAGCAGCTCAAAGCAGTACTCTGCACACCATATTGAAATTTCTACCTGGGACACCAACTTCGAACATAGCCAGGTAGAGCTCTTCCAGATTCCTGGATGCCAGATAATGGGTCTGGTACCTGGCAACCAGATACAATCCCTCAGAATAGATTAACAGCATCTCACCCAAGTATAAAACTGATGGTGTGACCTAAGTGGTCTTGGTCATCTTCAGGTCCCTCACACAAGTGGATAGGACTTATATTTATGTTTTGGCATTTGGAAGCTTTTTCATAATGGGAGCAGGGCAGGGTAGGCAAGATCTCAGTCACCCTGATCCAGTTTCTATTGTAAATTTTATTAACCTCTCGTTAAATTAGGCATGCTGCAACTAATTATAGTGCCCCAACCCCAACTATAGCTGAAAATAAGTCAAATCAGCAGAGCAAAATGATTCAACCTTTGCCCTGGCTGGTTTCTTATTCTCTGGATAACTCTACTGAGCTATTGAGATCATGTGGAATTCTTTGGGAATACTATTTAGCCAAGCATTATCAAAGAGTCCTTTTCTCTCAAAAACAGAAGGCTGAGGGGTGGGTTGATAGACATTGTTAAAATTATGAAGGAATTAGATTGGTTGGACATGGATGTGGTTTTGCACTTGTGGGGCAATAAAAAAAAGATGGTCCTGAATAAATCCAATAAGAGGTCAAATAATTGTCTTAAAGAGAGTGGTTAGAATGTGGAATTTGCTACCATACAGAGTAGTTGATGTGAACAGCATAGTTGTCTGCAATGGGGAGGCAGCTACATACATCAACAAGAAAGAAATCAACAAAATGCTGATAAGATTAGATGAAGTCGAGCAGGAAGAGGCATTAAACACTGCCATCAATTGGCTGGGTGAGGTGGTCGAAATTCTATGGCCCTGAACATCCGGTTCCTGAATTGTTGGCTACGGGATGTACAACAAAAGATACAAATTGGGACCCTATGGAAGTCCTGACATTGACCACTAAGGGATTGCCCATAAAGTTTGAAATTCCAGTTGGTAATTCCTGTACTTTCCTGGTACCGTCTATAAAAGTTTCTTCTGGTAGGTCAGAAGATTGCTGGGTCTTAAAATATAACCAAAAAAAAAGACAAAGAGGAAGAGTGCAAAATATGAGGGAAAGCAAGATAGTACTATACAAAAAAAGATTGTAAGAGTTTCTAAGGGTATTTAAATATTAATATTAGGGTTATTAAATATTAAAAGCTTGTGTTTGTCTTACAAAGAGTGAATCTAGGGAATTGATAATGGAAAAAGGAGGAAATAGTGGATTTCCTGAATATTGTGTTTGTCTTTACTATAGAAGACTTAGAAAACACCCCAAGGACACTTGAAAATCAAGAGGTGACCAGGAAGGAGGAACTTAAAAACAGTCACTGTCGCTAAGGAAAAGATGTTGAAAAACTATCGGAGCAAAAGGATCACAAGTCCCCAAGACCAATGATCTGCATCCCAGGGCATTAACAGAAGTGGCTGCAGAGGTAGCAGATGCATTGGTTATAATCTTCCAAAATTTCTTATATTCTGGAAGGGTCCCAGCAATTTGGAAAAGAGCTAATGTAACACCTTGATTCAAGAACTGAAGGAGACAGTAATTAGAAAACTATAGGCCAGTTAGCATAACATCTGTTATTGGGAATTTGGTAGAACCCATTATTACGAAGGTTAAAGCAGGAAGCTTAGCAAATCAAAATGTCCTCAGGTAGTCAACATGGCTTTCTAAATGGAAATTATTGTGTTTCATGAATTTAGAGTTTTGGGAAAGTTAAAAGTAAGGTAGATAAAGGGGAATCTGTAGATGTGGTGTACTCAGATTTTCAAAAAAACATTTGATAAGGTGCCACATCAAAAGTTGGTTTATGTAGTAATATATTAGTATGGATAAAGAATTGGTTAGCCAACAGGAAGCAGAGAGTAGTGATAAATGGGCCATTTTCGCAATGGCAAGCTGTTACTAGTGGAGTGCCACAAGAATGAGTGCTAACATATCAATTATTTACAATCTATAGCAATGACTTGGATGAAGAGACTGAATGAATGGTAACTATATTTGCTAATGACACAGAGATGTGTAGGAAAGTAAGTTGTCAAGAGTTTAAAAGGGAATGTGGATTAATTAAGTGAGAGGACAAATATTTGGCAGATGAAGGAAAATATGAACTTGTCCACATTTGCAGAATGAATCGAAAAGCTGTAGACTTTTAAATGGTGAGAGATTGTAGAATTTGATGATACAAAGGGTGTCCTGGTACAGGAAACATCAGCATGCAGTTACTATAAGTGATTAGGAATGCAAGTGGACTGTTGGTGTTTATTGTAAGGGAGTTCTACTGCAGCTGTGCAGGACCTTGGTGAGATCATATCTGGGGTACTGTGTACAGCTTTGGTGTTTATTTGAAAAATATATATATAATTGCATTAGAAACTGTTCAGAGAAGGTTCACTTGGCTCATTCCTAGGATGAAGGACTTACCATGTGAAGAAAGGTTGGGCCTCTACCCATTGGAGTTTAGAAGAAAAAGAAGTGATCTTATTGACACACACAAGATTGAGGGTTCTTGACAGGGTGAATCCTTCCTCTTGTGGAGAGACTAGAGCCTGAGGACATAGTTTAGGAATAAAAGGTCTCTCCTTTAAGATGGAGATGAGGAGATTCTCTGTCTCTCTCTCTCTCTCTATCTCTCAGGCAGTTATTCGTATGTGGAATTCTCTTCCCCTGAAAGCAATGGAGGCTGGATGATTGAATTTATTCAAGACAGGGTTAGACAGATTTTGGACAGATAGGAGTCAACGGTTATGAGGGGCAGACAGGAAAGTGGAGTTGAAACGCAACTAGATCAGCCATGACCTTACTTAATGGTGGAACAGTCTCAAAGGGCCAAATGGCCTACTCCTGCCCTTAAGTCTTATGCTCCTAAGTCAGAGTTGGTAACTTTGGACAGTTCCAATGTATTTACCTGTATGGTAACCAGGGAAATGTTAGATGAACTGATCCGAGTTTAACGCCTGGGTAACCACAAAACTGATGCCAAATCACTCACACTCCCCAACAACTCTCCGACACTTTGACTACCCTCTCTGACCCTTAATTACCCCCGACCAACCCTCCAAATTAACTATCTCACCCAATCATACTAACCCCTGACAACTCGACTATCTTACAGTCAGACTCAACTACTGTCCGACTTAACCCGACCAGGCACCAAACTGACTACCCCATCTGACTTGATCTGACACCCCCCGACCTATTCGCCCACCTACCCACATTTCCACCTGCCACACAACCACATTCATCTCATCTACCGAACACCCTCGTTCATCCACTCACCCATTCACTAACAGTGGTTAGTACTGTTGTCTCACAGTGCCAGGGACCCGGGTTCAATTCCAGCCTTGGGTCACTGTCTGTGTGGAGTTTGCACTTTCTCCCTGTGTCTGCGTGGGCTTCCTCCGGGTGCTCCGGTTTCCTCCCACCGTCCAAAGATGTACGGGTTAGGTTGATTGGCCATGCAACATTGACTCTGGTGTCAGGGGAATTAGCAGAGTAAATGAGGGTTATGGGAGTAGGGCCTGGGTGGGATTGAGGTGGCTACAGACTCGATTGGCTGAATGGCCTCCTTCTGTACTGTAAGGATTCTATGATTCAGACTGGACCTTTAAAGTTACCTTAAGGCAGCTAGACCGCAAAGAGGGGGCATGTCAAGTCTTCGCCTCAACACTACTTTGCTGTGATGGAGTTCTCTGATGGACTGTATGCCCCATCTTTCTGGAGAAGTTGGTCTCGGAAGACCCAAGCAGTAATGCAGAGCTGTGTCAGGACGCAGAAAAATACAGTCAGAGCAGCAATCTGTCTCTTCATGGAAAACCCAAAAGGAACAAAATGATTCCTACCTCCTGGGTAACAATAGTACTCACCCTCTTCACCTCCCCTGCCCCCATAAGACCCACCGATTACCTTACTCAATTCCCCTTCCCATACCCTGACAATCCTGCACCTGAGACTTGCCTTGCACCATACCCCCTCCTCCCCCACCATGCTCTTCACCCCCTTCCACCCCATCTTCAGTCCACCTATCCATTCAGCCAACCCCCAAATAAACCCCTCACCCCGACCACCCCGGCTAGTCCCCCTCCCTGACTATACCCCCATCCTGACCCCAGCCCCACTCCACCCCGTTACCCTACTCCCTCACCTTTTCACCTGATAAAGTGTTCTGTGGCACAATGGTTAGCATTGCTGCCTCACAGCATCAGGGTCCCGGGTTCGATTCCCAGCTTGGGTCACTGTTTGTATGGAACCTACACGTTCTCCCTGTGTCTACGTGAGTTTCTTACAGGTACTCCGGTTTCTTCCCACTGTCTGAAAGACATGCTGGTTAGGTGCACTGGCCATGCTAAATTCTCCCTCAGTGTACCCGAACAGACGTCAGAGTGTGGCAACTGGGGGATTTTCACAGTAACTTCATTGCAGTGTTAATGTAAGCCTACTTGTGACGCTAATAAATAAACATTAAAAAGCTTTTAAACTTACTGGTTTACAGCAGCTAATGCCATAAAGATGGGGGCAAGGCCTCAATTCCCTCGACACGAATACACTGTATGGAAGAAGCCCACAAGCTCCTGGATTCCACATTTCTCAGGAGACCTCGGTCAGATGATCGAGTGAGAAATATGCAGCTTCATGCCAGTGTAAGGAGTGGAGTGACAATCCAATGGCGGTTACCACTCTATAGAAGTTCTGCGCCAATAATAATTTGTGGTCTCGCATTTAAAGGGAGTTTCTGGTATTTGTGCAACTGATTCAACTGCAGCCCCTTCTTAAGAGAATGCCAGCATGAGATAACAACTGAAATCCAGACTGAAAAACATTCATACCGAGTGCAAAGGAAGGGTGACAGAAACACAATGTATCAACTGGTGATTGAAGATTAACAGACCAGTTGAAAGCTTGTGCCAAGTCTCAAGGTCATCTAAGCATTTACTAAATGCCTGGCTTGTTCCAGTTCTTTGGCAATGTTGCAATTAATCACACCAAATGTCAGATAGATAGGAACATCTGTGTACTAGGCATATTTGCATAGTCAGAGATTCGTTCCTTATGTATTTTAATAAATGAACTATTTATAAAATGATAAGCACCTTGTATGGCTCTTGCCATCACTTCACCGGATCAATTAAATTAGTGAGGACAGTTTAACTGGAAGTGATTTTTTTATTTGCATATAACTAATGATGTAGTAATTTTGTCAAGGTCTCATTCTAGGATTTTCCAATAGATAAACAAAGGTAAGATGTTGGAGTTGGATTATATTGACTGCCACTGATGTAGACCAGTCATTATCTTCTCTGAACCTTTACAACCTCATTTCCGTCAATGATATTAGTGCTCTGACATCTGTACGTCACCTTAATACGAACCAGGATTGAATTGTATACTTCCGACAGTGTTTACTAAACAGCAGACAGACAAAGAAAGACTATTTTGGGGGTTAGTTAGCTCAGTTGGCTAAACGGTCAGTGTATAGTTAAGGTTCAATTCAAGTTCCAGCTGAGGTTGACTTGGGATCTGCTTTCTCAGCCTACCCCTGAAAGTGGACCGCCAAACCACCACTGAAAACATTGCTTGCTGATGGTTAATCCAAAACCGTTTTATTGGCAATTACTTAAAGATCTGCATTCATGCAGAGCACACAGGATGATAATGATGAAAGGATATTGTGGATATTGTATACTATTGCAAAATGTTTGACATTTTGAACATTAGGGTGTACAGCTTTCAATTTGGGAGCAATGGGAAAATTATTCTCAAAATTTCATTGGTTAGGTTATGGTTCAATTTTCTGATAAAATTAACTTGCACGATGACAAACAAAACCTTCCAGAAAGAATTAGGCAACATAATTGAAGGTGATCATTTTGACTTTTCTTTTCAATACAAGTATTCCTTGAGATATTTAAGATGGTAACTTGATGCAGTTTTATTAATTCTTCTGAAAATGAGTTTTTCACCCATACAATGATCATCCTCAATAACCGGAATACAAGAACGTAAATAAATAGAAAGATGGGAGACCATTCAGCCCCTCCAGCCTGCTCCGCCATTCAATAAGATCATGGTTGATCGGATTATGGTTTAAACGCTACTTTCCTTCCTCGTCCAGAATAATCCTCGACTCCCATATTAATCAAAAATCTATCTAATTCAGCCTTGAATATATTCAACATTCATCTGTGGGGAGAGAATTCCACAGATTAATGACCCTCTGAGAGAAAAAATTTCTCCTCATCTCTGTCTTAAATGTGAGATACCTTATCCTGAAAGGGGTACCTAAATTCCTCCATGAGGAAAACATCTTCTCCACATCTATCTTGTCAAATACCTCAGAATCTTATTTGTTTCAATGTGATCAACTCTTATTTTCTAAACGCCAATCAAGGATCAAGGAAAACCCCAAGGCTTTTTATTCTTGTGTGAGGAATAAAAGAATGACCAGGGTGAGGTTAGGGCCGGTCAAGGACAGTAGTGGGAACTTGTGTATGGAATCAGTAGAGATAGGCGAGGTGATGAATAAATACTTTTCTTCAGTGTTCACCAAGGAGAGGGGCCATGTTTTTGAGGAAGAGAAGGTGTTACAGGCTAATAGACTGGAGGAAATAGATGTTCGGAGGGAGGATGTCCTGGCAGTTTTGAATAAACTGAAGGTCGATAAGTCCCCTGGGCCTGATGAAATATATCCTAGGATTCTTTGGGAGGCAAGGGATGAGATTGCAGAGCCTTTGGCTTTGATCTTTGGATCCTCGCTGTCCACGGGGAGATTGCCAGAGGACTGGAGAATGGTGAATGTTGTTCCTCTGTTTAAGAAAGGGAATAGAAAAAACCCTGGTAATTATAGACCGGTTAGTCTTACTTCGGTGGTTGGTAAATTGATGGAAAAGGTCCTTAGGGATGGGATTTACGAGCATTTAGAAAGATGCGGATTAATCCGGGATCGTCAGCACGGATTCGTGAAGGGCAAGTCATGCCTCACAAATTTGATAGAATTTTTTGAGGAGGTAACTAAGTGTGTTGATGAAGGTAGGGCAGTTGATGTCATATACATGGATTTTAGTAAGGCGTTTGATAAGGTCCCCCATGGTCAGCTTATGATGAAAGTGAGGAGATGTGGGATAGAGGGAAAGTTGGCCGATTGGATAGGTAACTGGCTGTCTGATCGAAGTCATGATGTGGAGATGCCGGCGTTGGACTGGGGTAAGCACAGTAAGAAGTCTCACAACACCAGGTTAAAGTCCAACAGGTTTATTTGGTAGCAAATACCATAAGCTTTCGGAGCGTGCTGCTCCTTCGTCAGATGGAGTGGTTATCTGTTCTCCAACAGTGCACAGACACAGAAATCAAGTTACAGAATACTAATTAGAATGCAAATCTCTACAGCCAGCCAGGTCTTAAAAGGTACAGATAATGTGGTTGGAAGGAACATTAAACACAGGTTAACGAGATGTGTATTGTCTCCAGACAGAACAGCTGGTGAGATTATGCAAAACCAGGGGCAAGCTGTGGGGGTTACTGATAATGTGACATAAATCCAACATCCCGGTTTAGGCCGTCCTCATGTGTGCGGAACTTGGCTATCAGTTTCTGCTCAGCGACTCTGCACTGTCGTGTGTCGTGAAGGCCGCCTTGGAGAACGCTTACCTGAAGATCCAAGGCTGAATGCCCGTGACTGCTGAAGTGCTCCCCCACAGGAAGAGAACAGTCTTGCCTGGTGATTGCCGAGCGGTGTTCATTCATCCGTTGTCGTAGCGTCTGCATGGTTGGGGAAACCATGCAGACGCTACGACAACGGATGAATGAACACCGCTCGACAATCACCAGGCAAGACTGTTCTCTTCCTGTGGGGGAGCACTTCAGCAGTCATGGGCATTCAGCCTTGGATCTTCAGGTAAGCGTTCTCCAAGGCGGCCTTCACGACACACGACAGCGCAGAGTCGCTGAGCAGAAACTGATAGCCAAGTTCCGCACACATGAGGACTGCCTAAACCGGGATGTTGGATTTATGTCACATTATCAGTAACCCCCACAGCTTGCCCCTGGTCTTGCATAATCTCACCAGCTGTTCTGTCTGGAGACAATACACATCTCTTTAACCTGTGTTTAATGTTCCCTCCAACCACATTATCTGTACCTTTAAAGACCTGGCTGGCTGTAGAGATTTGCATTCTAATTAGTATTCTGTAACTTGATTTCTGTGTCTGTGCACTGTTGGAGAACAGATAACCACTCCATCTGACGAAGGAGCAGCACGCTCCGAAAGCTTATGGTATTTGCTACCAAATAAACCTGTTGGACTTTAACCTGGTGCTGTGAGACTTCTTACTGTCTGATCGAAGACAGAGGGTGGTGGTGGATGGAAAATTTTCGGATTGGAGGCAGGTTGCTAGCGGAGTGCCACAGGGATCAGTGCTTGGTCCTCTGCTCTTTGTGATTTTTATTAATGACTTAGAGGAGGGGGCTGAAGGGTGGATCAGTAAATTTGCTGATGACACCAAGATTGGTGGAGTAGTGGATGAGGTGGAGGGCTGTTGTAGGCTGCAAAGAGACATAGATAGAATGCAAAGCTGGGCTGAAAAATGGCAAATGGAGTTTCACCCTGATAAATGTGAGGTGATTCATTTTGGTAGGACTAATTTAAATGTGGATTACAGGGTCAAAGGTAGGGTTCTGAAGACTGTGGAGGAACAGAGAGATCTTGGGGTCCATATCCACAGATCTCTAAAGGTTGCCACTCAAGTGGATAGACCTGTGAAGAAGGCCTATAGTGTGTTAGCTTTTATTAACAGGGGGTTGGAGTTTAAGAGCTGTGGGGTTATGCTGCAACTGTACAGGACCTTGGTGAGACCACATTTGGAATATTGTGTGCAGTTCTGGTCACCTCACTATAAGAAGGATGTGGAAGCGCTGGAAAGAGTGCAGAGGAGATTTACCAGGATGCTGTCTGGTTTGGAGGGTAGGTCTTATGAGGAAAGGTTGAGTGAGCTCGGGCTGTTCTCTCTGGAGCGGACGAGGCTGAGGGGAGACTTAATAGAGGTTTATAAAATGATGAAGGGGATAGATAGAGTGAATGTTCAAAGACTATTTCCTCGGGTGGATGGAGCTATTACAAGGGGGCATAACTATAGGGTTCGTGGTGGGAGATATAGGAAGGATATCAGAGGTAGCTTCTTTACGCAGAGAGTGGTTGGGGTGTGGAATGGACTGCCTGCAGTGATAGTGGAGTCAGACACTTTAGGAACATTTAAGCGGTTATTGGATAGGCACATGGAGCACACCAGGATGATAGGGAGTGGGATAGCTTGATCTTGGTTTCAGATAAAGCTCGGCACAACATCGTGGGCCGAAGGGCCTGTTCTATGTTCTATGTTCAATCAGTAGAGGCCAAACCTTGGTGGCACGGTGGCACAATGGTTAGCACTGCTGCCTCACAGCACCAGTGACTCGGGTTCAATTTCTGGCTTGGGTCACTGTCTGTGCGGAGACTGCATATTCTCCCCGTGTCTGCGTGGGTTTCCTCCGGGTGCTCTGGTTTCCTCCCACAGTTGGAAAGACATGTTGGTTAAGTGCATTGGCCATGCTAAATTCTCCCTCAATGTACCCAAACAGGCGCCGGAGTGTGGTGACTAGGGGATTTTCACAGTAATTTCATTGCAGTGTTAATGTAAGCCTACTTGTGACACTTATAAGATAAATAAAACCTGCTCAGCCTTTCCTCATACAAATGTGACTTCATCCCAGGAATCAACCGAATGAACAGTCTCCAATTTAAGTATAATCCCTTCTTAAATAAGGAGACCAAAACTGTGTGCAGTACTCTAGGTGTGGTCTCACTAATGACCTACACAGTTGTAGCAGGAAGGTCCTAACATTTGTGCAACATCTCTCTTGTAATAAAGGCTGAAATTCCCTTTGCATTCCTAATTCCTTGCTGTACCTGCTTACTAACCTTTTGTGATTCATGTGTGGGGACATCCTGATCCCCCAAAATTTGTGGATGATACTAAAAAAGGTGGGAAAGCAGGTAGTGAAGAGGATATAAAGATTCTACAGATAGATAGGCTAGGAGAATGGGCTAAAATTTGGCGGATGGAGTTTAATGTGGATAAGTATGAGGTTATCCATTTTGGCAGAAAAAATGGAAAGGCAAATTATTCCCTTATTGGAAAGCAGATTCAAAATGTTTCCAGGCAGAGGGATCTGGGTGTTTATGTTCATGAATCATCATAAATCGGTGAGCAGGTGCAGCACGTAATAAAAAAGGGAAATGGGCTGTTGGCATTTATTGCAAAAGAACTGGAATATAAAAGTAGGGAAGTTGTTGCAATTGTATAGGGTGTTGGTGAGGCAACATCTGGAGTATTGTGTCCAGTTTTGGTCTCCTTATTTGAAGAAGGATGTGTTGGCATTGGAGGCAGTTCAGAGGAGGTTCATCAGATTGATTCCAGGGATGAAAGGGCTGACATGTGAGGAGAGATTAAGCAGTTTGTACTGTCGTCACTGGAGTTTAGAAAGATGGGAGGGGATCTGATTGAGGTATATAAAATTTTAAAGGGATTGATAAAGTAAATGTAGACCAAATGTTTCCTCTTAGGGGGCAATCTAGAAGAAGAGGTCACAGATATATGTTGTGAGACTGAAGATTTAAAATTGAGATGAGGAGGAATTATTTCTCAGAGGATGGTGAATTTGTAGAACTCACTGCCCCATAGCGCAGTGGAGTCTGAATCGCTCAATGGTTTCAAGAGGGAGAGAGACATATTTCTAAGAACAAAAGGGAAAGAGGGATATTGGGAACAGGTGGGAGGTGGATTTGAGATCAGGGAAAGATCAGCCATGATATGATTGAATGGCAGGGCAGGCTCGAAGGGCTGAATTTGCCTATTCCTGCTCCTAAATGTCTCTTTGTCTTAAGAAGCCTTTCTCATCCTGGGGTGATTCCACACTTTGAGTACCGAGTGGTCGTACAGGCCATGTGACCCTTACTCTGCTGTGTTGCCCTTAAAGGGACAATCACCGCACTATCTCGATCCCATTGCAGACTTCTTATGTCCTCTTCACGACTTACTCTCCAACCTATCTGTGTCACCCCTAATTTTAGCAACCATTCATTTGGTTCCTTCAGCCAGGTTATTCATACAGATTGTAAATAGTTGAGGCTCCAGTATTGATCTCATCTATTAGTTACAGCTTGTCAACTCAAAAATGACTCATTTATCCCTGCTCTCTGCTGCTTGTTATCTAACCAATCCTTCATCTGTGTTAATATGTTACCCCAAAAGACACACACACACACACACACACACACACACAGTTTTCTCAGACCCTTTACCAAGTGATTCTAATTGTTTGAGTTCCTCCCTACTTTTCATCTCATAATTTCTCAGGTATTTCTGGGATATTAGTTGTATCTTCTACACTGAAGATACAAATATCTGTTCAACACTTCAGTCATTTCCTTATTTCCCATTATCAATTCCCCAGATTCACCTGTCAAGGACAAAAACTCACTCTAGTTACTATTTCTTTTTAAGTACTTGTAGAAACTCAGTTTTTATATTTCTAACTAGCTCTCTCTCAATGTGACTTCTCCTTCATTACTTTGCAATCATTCTTTGCTCATTTTTAAATTCTGTCCAATCTTCTAATCTACCAGTATTCTTTGCATAATTGTCCAATTTTTATATTTCAAATTGATACCACCTTCCTTAGTTATCCATTGATAGTACACCCTTCTCCGAGAGTCTTTCTTCTCACTGGAATGTAGCTTTGTTGAATGTTATGAAGGCGAGAGCATAATGGCATTGTCACTGGACTAGTAGTCCAGAGACCCAGGGTAATGCTCTGGGGATCTGGGCTCGAATCCCATCACGGCAGATAGTGCAATTTGAATTCAATAAAAATCTGGAAATAAATGCCTAGTGATGGCCATGAAACCATTGTTAATTGTCATGAGAACCCATCTGGTTCACTAATATCCTTTAGGAAAGGAGATCGGCCATCCTACCTGTTCTGGCCTACATGTGACTCTTAACTGCCCTCTGAAGTGGTTACTCAGATCAGGGGTCAATTAGGGATGGGCAACAAATGCTGCCCATTGAGGGGAGCAGTACTCAGCTGAAAAGTACACAAGATCAACTCAGAATTTGTGATGGCAGAAATAGCAAGGCTGACAGCACTCACTGATATTACCGGATGAAACTGGCAGCAAATTCTAGCGTCTGCAAATGCGCAGTTAAATGCAGCAATCCAGGGAGAACTACTCTGGGTGCATTGTTGCAATTTTTAATCGATGGAATCTGCATAGATTGCACTGCTGCAGCGTGAACTTAAAATTAATTCCCCGCTATTATTACACTAAAGATGGATGCAAAATTTAAGCGGGCGATCTTATCGGCTTGGCTGGTTGGTAAGTGAGGTAAGCTGGTAAAATCGGGTGAGAGGCATAAAACTGCGTTCGCACCCAGCTTCTTGCCTCTCGTGATGTTACTGGCCTTCTTGTGCAGGTGAAGTTAGCCTCACACCTAGGGAGGGTGCGAGGTTGATTTAAATCGTCACCCTCCTGGATGCTTCCATCCTCTCCGGTGTGACAACATGCCAATTAGTACACGTTTTTAAAAGTGCAGCAGGAGTGAAGGAGAATGAGGAGGTGAGTACACTGAGCACCAACCTCCAGGGTGAAGCGGGGGCCAGTCAGCCGCTGCCACGGTGCAGGATGGGGTAGGGGGTCTTGCTTGGGTGCAGGAGATTGGGGGGTTCATGCTGGGCTGGGAGTCCACAGGTCTGAGATCACTGTTGGCTTGGGGCTCGTGTTTTGTGCATTCCTCCTGGTTGCTGAAGGGCTCCCAAGAGGTTTCATATGAGGTTGGGTCCCAACCCCAGTAATGTTGCCCTGGTTACCCTGGCTTCTGTCTGCTGGACAGACTCTGTTCTTTCTTGTGGACATTCAATCCCAGGCCCATGAACAGTTACAAGCACCAGGTCTGATGGTGTTAACACAGCTCCTCACACTGCATGAACTCTGTAGTGCTGCCTATAAATGGCCACCCACTGCATGAAAGTCACAAGGATGCTTCTCCACCATCTGTCTGAACTGCATGTCATTCCTGGAAGCCGGCGTACCAAACATCCAGGCAGGTGCATGCAGGATTATGCTTCTGGGGTTTCCAGTGGCTACTATCTCACAGCCACGGTTACGCACTACATGAACGCCAGAGCACTAAGCCCAAAAAAAGAAATTGGAAAAATTCTTCATTTGCCTTTAATGCCTTTCAAATTTCAATTAGTCTCTGTGTTGTTGCTGATCAGAACATTGTGGACTGGGAGTCATAGAATGCCACATCTACGAAGAACTTTAGGTCCCATGTTCAGGATTTTCAACAGGAATATGTGACAACCTTCCAGGCTCACCCACCACCGGGATCATCGAATTCCTCCTGAAGTCACTGGACCTTTGACTGGACCACCAAATTTTCTGTGGTGTGCATGGTTACGATAGGGTTGTAAAATCCTGACTAACACATGCGCTGTTGTTTGATGTTTTCCTTGTTCAAGTCCATTTCTTGCTTGAAGCAAGTTGCTCTTCCATGTAATGAACTTGTGGTTATTTCACTGTTGATTGGAAACTTTCTGCCTCATGTTCTGAAGGTTTTCACGTGGTTCTATTGGGTTCTTATGCTCTCGCTTCAGAGCACTTGCATCAGTTTTCTCACAACCTTAGAATAATTTTGGAAATTCTGTCCTGAATTTTTCTAGCTTTTCTTAGTTGCCCAATCCATCTACTTTGTAGATCTGTGCTAGCTTTTCCCCCATGACAGTGAACACTCATGGTTTTGGACCACATCCAAAGTTTCTGTGATTTCTCTTCCTTTGTATTGAAGTTAGCTGTCAACTTTAACGTGAGGGGAGAATGATTTAAAAGGGACTTTAGGGGTAACTTCTTCACACAGAGAGGGTTCATATACGGAATGAGCTGCCAGGGAAAGTGGTTGAGGCAGATACAATAGTAACATTTTAAAAAACCATAAGGAGCAGAATCAGGCCATTTGGCCCATCAAGTTTGCTCCACCATTCAATCATGGCTGATATTTTTCTCATCCCCTTTCTCCTGTCTTCTCCTCATAACCCTTGATCCCCTTATTGATCAAGAACCTATCTATCTCTGTCTTAAAGACACTCAATGATCTGACCTCCACAGCCCTCTGTGGTACTGAGTAACTAGGGACTAAATAAAAGCAGAACCTTAAAGTTAATAATATCTGGATTGTTACTGAAGCCATAAAAGTTAGTATTAGGCAAGCGCAGCATGGTAGCACAGTGGTTAGCACTGTTGCCTCACAGCACCATGGGCTGTGGTTCAATTCTGGGTCACAGTCTGTGCGGACTCTGCATGTTCTCCGTGTGTCTGCATGGGTTTTCTCTGGGAGTTCCCATTTCCTCCCACAGTCCGAAAGATGTCCTACTTCGATGTATTGGCCATGCTAATTTCTCCCTCAGTGTACCCGAGCAGACACCGGAGTGTGGTGACTAGGGGATTTTCAGTAACTTCATTGCAGTATTAATGTAAATCTCCTTGTGGCACTACTAAATAAACTTTAAAACTTTAAAATTGGGGAGTAGAATGCACAGTTCAAAGATTTTATGCGGGGAAAAATGGGTTTCCATTCTTTGGGCTTTGGCGCCAGTACTGGGGGAAAGTTGAAGGTGTACGGTGGGACAATCTTCATCTGAACCACACTGGAATCTTGATGAATCATATAACTAGGGCAGTAGAGAGAGTTATAAACTAAATATTGCAGACGAGGGATCGCATGACGAAAGATGTGGTGAATTAGAGGGAAAGGTCAAAGTAAGACAGCAAGATAGTAACATGGATAATGATAAGCATGGTATGATAGGACATAGTATGACAGCAGATAAAACCATACTTTGTAAAAATGGTAAAATGAGAGAAGTAAGATCTCCGTATCTGATTGCATTCACAACAAGATGCATGAACTGTCAGCTCAAATAGAAATAAATATGTGGGACATAATATTCATTATGCAGATGTGACTGCAAGGTGACCAACCCTGGTGACCTGAATACTCAAGGATACTCCACATTTTGGAAGGGCAGGAAACTAGGGGAAGGGCATGGCATTCTAAATGCCGAATATGGATGATATTAGTACAATAGTGAGAGATTACCTTATTTTCAAAGGTGCAGAATCAGTTTTTGGTGAGGTATGAAATAATAATGGTTACTTGTCGGAGTAGATTATAAATTCCCTTACATTAAATATACTTCAGGATGAGTCATACAGGAAGAAATAATGGAGGTTTGAAAGAAAGTTACAGTAATAATCATGGGTTATTTTAATTTGCATATAGGTTCAATTAATCAGATTGAAAAAGGAAGTCTGGAAGATGAGTTCATAGTATATTTTGGGACAATGTTGAGAGCAGTATGCTGTAGATCCCACCAGAAAGTAAGCTATTCTGGACCTGACAATGTGCAAGGAAGCAGGTTTAATGAATTATATCAGAGTAAATGATCCTCTAGGTAGCAGTGATCATAACATCATTGGATTTTGCATTCAGTTCAGGGAGAGAGGTTGAAGACTAATGTTTTAAATTTAAATGACGAAAATTACAAAGGCATGAAGACAGAGCTGGGTAAAATGGACTGGGAAATTCATTGACCTCAAGTTTATGAAGGCAAGAATGTGGGAGACCAATCAAGAGTTTGTTAGAATACTCAAGTCTCAAGATAGCAAAAGCATGGATGCTTCAGAAGTCAGCCAATGTTATGCAGGTGGAAACAGAGGGCTTTAGATATGGCGTGAATATGAGGTTCAAAGCTCATCTTGGGGTGAAATACGACACCAAGGTTTGAATGGACTTGCTTCATCTCAGACTGTTGCCGGGGAGAAGGATGGAGTCAGTTGCTTGTGTATGAAGTTTGGAATGGGGACTGAAAACAATGGTTTCAGCCTTACCAATATTGAATCAGAGAAAAGTTCTGCTCATCCAGTACTGGGTGCAGAATCATTTAGCAAGGGTACAAGAGTTATCAGAATGGATGGTGATATAAAGCTGGATGTCAGTAATGTGCATGTGTCAATGAACACTGTCCTTTCAGACAATGTCACAGAGGGGCAGTATGCAGATGAGGAAATAACAGGGAGCCCAGGGATAAATCCTTGGGGAACACCAAGGATAACAGTGTGGGGGCAGGAAGCAATGAATTCAATTTTAAGCAAATATTTCCAGAAAGTGCAGACATTGGACCCGATTTTACCATTTTCATGGGCCTAGTAGAGATCCGACTTAGAAATCCGCTTTCAGGCGCCCCCATACGCTCTCATAAGAACATAAGAAATAGGAGCAGGAGTAGGCCATCTAGCCCCTCGAGCCTGCCCCGCCATTCAATAAGATCATGGCTGATCTGACGTGGATCAGTACCACTTACCCGCCTGATCCCCATAACCCTTAATTCCCTTACCGATCAGGAATCCATCCATCCGCGCTTTAAACATATTCAGCGAGGTAGCCTCCAGTCCCATTCGCGCTGTGGGCAGGGCTTAGCACTGCCGGAACGATCGGAGCTCTGAACTGCGCATGCGCAGTTAGAAAAAAATTAGAAAAAACGCGCCCGTGTTGGTTCGCTCCCGAGCCGCAAAAAACAGAGAAAGCGGCCCGGGAGCGAAAAGCGGGAATGAGGGTGTATCTCGGGGCAGGGGGGGGCACAGATGTATCTCTGGTGGGGGTGCGGGGGGCGCATGGGGATCCGCTGCCACTCTGCGGGCGGTCGGTGGGGGGGGGGGGGGGAAGGGGGTAGGGGTGGCGATCGGTCTGGGTAGCGGGGGGTGGTGGATAAGGGGGACAGTGATGTGTGTGTGTGTCCCTTATTCACCCCCCCACTACCCAGACCGATTGCCACCCCTGCCCCCCTCCCCCCACCGATCACCCGCAGAGTGACAGCGGAACCCCCTGCCCCCCCACCAGAGATCTATCTGCCCCCCAACAGTAATTCATCTGCCCCCCCACCAGAGATCCATCTGCCCCCCACCAGAGATCCATCTGCCCCCCCACCAGAGATCCATCTGACACCCCCACCAGAGATCCATCTGCCCCCCCCACCAGAGATCCATCTGCCTCCCCCTCCCCGAGATACATCTTACCCACCCCCCCCCCCCCCACCCCCCAACCAAGACAATGATCCAGCCTCACTCCCTCCCCACCCCCACAAGACAACGATCAACGATCTGGCCCCACTCCCCCCACCCCCCCCCCCCCCCCCAAGACAACGAGCCGGCCTCACTCCCTTCCCCCCCCTCCCCAAGACAATGATCCGGCCTCACTCCCTGCCACCTCCCCCCCCCAAGACAACGATCTGGCCTCACTCCCTCCCCCCCCCCTAGAGAGAATGGTCTGGCCTCACTCCCCCCGCCCCCCCCCCCCCCCCCGTACAATGATCTGGCTCACTCCCACCCCCCAGATGACAATCTGGCCTCACTTCCCCCCCCACTGACAACAAACTTGCCTCACTCTCCGCCCCCCCCCCCCACGCCCCAGAGAATGGTCTGGCCTCACTCTCCCTCCCCTCCAGAGGAACATCTGATCCGCTTCCCCCCCCCACCACCAGACAACGATCAGCCCTCCCCCTCCCCACCAGAGATACATCTGACCCGCCTCCTCCTCCTGCCCCCCCAACCAGACAACGATCTGACCTCACTCCCCTCCTCCTCCCTCCAACCAGAGAATGATCTGACCCACCTCCCTCCTCCCCCCTCCAACCAGAGAATGATCTGACCCACCTCCCTCCTCCCCCCACCACTGATCTGAGCCAGAGAGCCGTTGGAAGCTCTGAACGCGCTCTTCAGCAGCTGGAGCACCCGATTCAGACTTTTATCTAGTGGGTCCCTAAAAGTGCGGTTCCGGATCGGCAAACGCGCTGGTAAAGGGGGAAATGCTGATAGAGTTGGGCGGGCAGTTCATTAATTCAATTTAAATGCATGCAAATGCATTTAAATCGTCGTTGCGCCCGATTTGGGCGCGGAACGGATCCCCGCCATTCGCAGGTCTCGGTAAAGTGGCGATCTGCGCGGACGCGGGTGCAGATCGCGATAAAGGCCTCACACCCGACTTTACCACGATTTCATGCCCGAAAACAGGCACAAATTGTTGGTGAAATCGGGCCCATTGTTGGAAGAGGGACAGGAAGAGTTCTCATCCCAAGGACAATCCCACCATGGAACAAGCTGCCAAATGGCCCCATCTTCAAGACCCAACTTTGTATTTCTTCCATTTAAAAGTTTTCATTTTCAGGACTATCACTTCTCAGGCCATGCCTGGTTTGATTAACACTACTCATATATATAACTGTTGGTGGAGTACGAACATTAATCTGTGATGCCAACTCAAGCAGAACAGAAGCAGAAGTGGAACTGCTCTAACCTTGGCAGAAGGACTCTGGCAGGGAAAATGCTTCATTTTTAACACTCATTTTAACAACATAAGGGTATAATATGAGTAAAAGTTGGGAACTCATGCAAGAATACTTGCCATATGTTCACCGTGTTAATAATGCTCTTGTACATGTTGTGCCAGAGTATTTTGTGTTGATCCAAACCGTCAGCTGGAAAAACGTCTGGTGACCTAATATTGGCAACATGGCATATTGTACTGCTTTCTGAGCCTCAACCCATATCGCATCAGCAGGATCAATTTTCCCATATTGTCTGGTAATATAAGTTACGTTAAACAAGTATAGTGGAAAAATATTTCCAAGAATATTAAAGTACTCTTTTATCTAATTTTGATACCATGATTCAAGCATTCCATTTTTAAAATAGACACTGAATCATAGAATCCCTCCAGTGCAGAAGGAGGCCATTCGGCTCATTCAATCTGCACTGACTCTCTGACAGAACATCTCACCCAGGCAAACCCCCCAAACCCCAATCCCTTAACCCCACACATTTACCATGGCTATTCCACCCAACCTACACATCTTTGGACATCAAGGGGCAATTTAGCATGGTCAACCTACCTTCCCACACATCTTTGGACTACGGAAGGAAACCAGAGCACCTGGTGGAAACCCATGCCGACACGGGGAGAATGTGGAAACTTCACACGGACAGACATCCAAAGTGGGCATCAAACCCCAGTCCCTGTTGTTGTGAGGCAGCAGTGCTAACCACTGTGCCACCGTGCCGCCCATGTTGGCACCATTGGCATAACTGATTTTTGGCATAACTGATTTTAATGGGAGATGAGACAAATAAATGTTTATTTTTCTACTGAGGGTTTTAAAAAGCTGCCAACTGCAGCCTAGCTGTCCCCTAACACTCACATTGTAATCAGCCTCTCTCCCCACTCCCCCCACACACAGTAATCAGCCTCTCTCCCCACTCCCCCCACACACTGTAATCAGCCTCTCTCCCCACTCCCCACACACACTGAAATCAGCCTCTCTCCCCACTACCCCCACACATTGTAATCAGCCTCTCTCCCCACTCCCCCCACACATTGTAATCAGCCTCTCTCCCCACTCCTCACACACACTGTAATCAGCCTCTCTCCCCACTCCCCCCACACATTGTAATCAACCTCTCTCCCCACACATACTGTAATCAGCCTCTGTCCCCACTCCCCCCACACATTGTAATCAGCCACTCTCCCCACTCCCACCACACATTGTAATCAGCCTCTCTCCCCACTCCTCACACACACTGTAATCACCCTCTCTCCCCACTCCCCCCACACACAGTAATCAGCCTCCCTCCCCACTCCCCACACACACTGTAATCAGCCTCTCTCCCCACTCCCCACACACACTGAAATCAGCCTCTCTCCCCACTACCCCCACACATTGTAATCAGCCTCTCTCCCCACTCCCCCCACACATTGTAATCAGCCTCTGTCCCCACTCCCCCCACACATTGTAATCAGCCTCTCTCCCCACTCCCACCACACATTGTAATCAGCCTCTCTCCCCACTCCTCACACACACTGTAATCACCCTCTCTCCCCACTCCCACCACACACTGTAATCAGCCTCTCTCCCCACTCCCCACACACACGGTAATCAGCCTCTCTCCCCACTCCCCACACACTGTAATCAGCCTCTCTCCCCACTCCCCACACACACTGTAATCAGCCTCTCTCCCCACTCCCCACACACACTGTAATCAGCCTCTCTCCCCACTCCCCACACACTGTAATCAGCCTCTCTCCCCACTCCCCACACACTGTAATCAGCCTCTCTCCCCACTCCCCACACACACTGTAATCAGCCTCTCTCCCCACTCAGACATTGTAATCAGACACTTTCGCCACTCCCCCACACACTATAATCAGCCTCTGCCCCCACTCCCCACAAACACTGTAATCACCCTCTCTCCCCACTCCCCACATATTGTAATCAGCTTCTTTCCCCACTCCTCACACACACTGTAATCAGCCTCCCTCCCCACACACACTGTAATCAGCCTCTCTCCCCACACACTGTAATCAGCCTCTCTCCCCACACATTGTAATCAGCCTCTCTCCCCACTCCCCCCCTCATTGTAATCAGTCTCTCTCCCTACTCACACTGTAATCAGCCTCTCTCCCCACTCCTCACACACACTGAAATCAGCCTCCCTCCCCACTCACACTGTAATCAACCTCTGTTCCTACTGTCCACAAGCCCTGGCACACCAGCCAATGGCAGATCATGGAGAGACATGATAGCTCTTCCAGCCTAAGCCTGAGAAGTGTAATTATTGTGAACTGTGAGAACAGTTTCAAACTTCAAAAAAACATAAACGAATTGGTGGAGTGGGCAGATAGATGGCAGATGAAATTCCATACGGAGGAGTGTGAAGTGATTCATTTTGGTAGGAAGAATGTGGAGAGACAATTTAAAATAGGGGTACAAGTCTCATGGGTCTGCAGGAGTAGAGGGATGTGGATAAGTCAGTGACAGTGGCAGGCCAGGTAGAGAGCAGTTAATAAATCATATAGTATCTGAGGCTTTATTAATAGTGACACACAGTACAAGAGTAAGGAGCTTCTGTTGATGTTTTACAAGACACTAGTTAGACCTCAGCTGGAGTATTGTTACAGTTCTGGGAGCCACACTAGACAAAGGATGTGAATGCATTGGAGAGAGTATAGAAGATGTTCACAAGAATGATTCCAGAGATGAGAATCTTCATTTATGGAGATAGATTGGACAGCTTGGGACTGTTTACCTCAGAGATTAGAAGGGTAAGAAGAGATTTTATAGAGGTAGTCAAAATCATGGAGGGGCGAGACAGAGTAGACAGGGAGTAAATGTTTCCCCTTTTAAAGGATCAAGAATGAGAGGGCATAGATTTTACGTGATTTACTAAAGAGGCAAATGCAGTGGGAGAAAAAACTTTAACACAGGGGGACGAATTTTCCCGGTCCGCCATCACAGGAATCATAGCGGGCGAGGGCCAGATGAGGGAAAGGTCTGTTGACCTCGGGCGGGATTTTCCGGTTTCAGGGTGAACGCGGCTGGAAAACCCCGCCCAGTGAGTAGTTTGGGTCTGGATCACACTACCTGGAAATGTGGTGGAGGCAGATTCAATCAAGGCATTTATGAGGGGATTATATAATTATTTGAATAGGAGTAATATGCAGGGATACAGGGAAGAGGCAAGGGAATGGCACTAAGTCACAATGTTCATTTAGAGAGACAGTGCAGACATAGACCGAATAGCCTTCCTCTGCACTGTAATGATTTTGTGTGTGCCTATGGCCCTGCAGACAACATTTTTAAATGGTCTTGAGGCAAGACCACCAGTGCGGAGGTTGGATCCAGTCAAAAGACTGGGAGACAGATCAAATGTTTCCTTTTCATAGAACTAGCTTATTTCACTTCAATAATGTAGCATCAAAAAGTGAAGGTCACATTGATATTTGCTGAAAAGAGAGACCGAGAGATGAGTTAGGCAGAGGCTAGGCAAGACACCACCCGGGTCTTGGTGCCAATGTGGGATACAGTCTCAAAGGAGGGGGGATTTCAACCCTATTTACTGTTTCTGTGACCCCAATTGCCCCATGACCCACAGGTTGGGACCTGCTAGTTTAATGTAACAAATGCATGTCAAAGATACAAAGAGAGGTGATTTACCAATATTGTTCCAACAGCAGCTTTGTTTGAGCTCCAATCCCCTTTAACAATTCTGTGAACGACATGCCTCCTACCACCTCTCGGAGATTTACTGATGCAGATAATCCACTCATGCCACTCAGGCAACCAACCTTGAAGATCTCAGCAGCACCTTGTCCAAGGTCTTAAAAGTAAGGAAGCAATATTTCAACTACTGGTGGCCCTACCCAAACTCAACTATAGCTATCGTCACTATTTTTCACCTCAGAAACTGACTGGCAAATAGTGAAATCCAAGTTTACCTTTACAGAAAAGCTGTCAAAACAAACCATATTGCAAATACAATGGAATAAGCCTGGACCACAACCTCACATACTGTGAACACCTGAATAAGGTCATAGAAAAAACCAAGATCAGGGTAAATATTATTTTGAAATTAACAGGCACCAGTTGAGGATACAATTCATGAACTCTTGGTACTGCTTGAGTTGATGTTGTGTACTTTTCAGCTGAGTACTGCTCCCCTCAATGGGCAGGGAGCTGCTACACAAAAAGCTTGAGCAGTGTCCTCAACACATTAATGTGGATTATTAGTGGTAAACATAAACAACCAGCGGTAAAATGGCTCTCAGTCCTGTCTAATATCCCAACTCCTGCCCTGAGCTGGAAGGCAAAAATACTGAAAGAATTTGACCTAATTGAAGTCAATCCTGAACTGCCGATCCATGAAGCCATAAGCGCCACAGTGGCACAATGGTTGGCACTGTTATCTCACAGTGCCAGGAACCTGGGTTCTATTCCCAGCTTGGGTCACTGTCTGTGTGGAGTTTGCATATTCTACCCATGTCTGCGTGGGTTTCCTCCGTGTGCTCCTGTTTCCTCCCACAGTCCAATGATGTGCGGCTTTGGTGGATTGGCCATGCTAAATTGCCCCTTAGTGTCAGGAGGACTCGCTAGGGTAAATGCATGGGGTTATGGGGATCGGGCCTTGGTGGGTTTGTGGTCGGTGCAGACTCAATGGTCCGAATGAACTCCTTCTGCACTAAGATTCTTTGATTCTATGAAGCCCTTTACTATCTATCCAGTGTGTGACTGAAATCAGGAAAACCTTTTTGGAGCTGTGCAAACAATTCGAGCAAAACAGATTTTGACAAAAAGGACAAATGACATAACCTCTGGGCTGACGCCAATATCATCAACAAAGATCTGGTGAGTGATCTGATAGTACAGCCTCCTAGTTTAAACCTCCTTCATGAACAATGGCCTATAACAATGCTCTCTCCATGCGAATACATCACGCCTCCTCCAGAAATTGAATTTCAAGGACATTACTGAAGTCACCTGGTTCAGACTGTTCATCACATTGTGAATAAATAATGTGGCCTACAAGAATTTGCTGCATCTTTCAAGGTAATCTACCTGACAGCACATGGCACTGTAACTTAGTTGTCTAATTCAGGCTTAGACTTGTAAAGCTGCAGGATGCCATATGTACAAAGAAATACCTGCAAAAATATCTTCACCATAACTGAACTTCTTCATCACTGGTACTATCTCTTGTGAATCTCCTCTGCCCACCATCAGCATGACATCCTTCTTAAAGTATAGTATCCCGAGCTGAAACAAATATATCGCTGCAGCTGTGATGTTTCTATGACCAGTTTAATGACTGTTTGGAAAATTGGGCAGGATGGGCCCGCAGATTTTTAAAATGCATCTCTGGCAACAATTAGATTCCTCTGGTCATAGGGGTAATTTTCTCTGGATATTTTAGGTGCTAATAAGCCTCCAAGGTGGCTAAGATGGGGTTTTAAATGTCACACTTGGGAAAATGTGATTTTTCAACCAATAATTTCAGCAGCTAACCAAAAACATACTGAACTGGATAATATGGATCCATTTTCTGAAAGACAAGAAAAGACACTGATTATAAATGGCTGCTACAAGTCATCTGCAAGGTGGCACAGTGATTAGCACTGCTACCTCACAGCTCTGAGGACCCAGGTTCGATTTCCGGCTTGGGTCACTGTCTGTGCAGAGTCTGCACATTCTCCCCGTGTCTGCGTGGGTTTCCTCCAGGTGCTTCGGTTTCCTCCCACAGTCTGAAAGACTTACCAGTCAGGTGCATTGGCCATGCGAGATTCACCCTCAGTGTACCCGAACAGGCATCGGAGTATGGTGACTTGGGGATTTTCATAGTAACTTCATTGCAGTGTTAATGTAAGCCTACTTGTGACACTAATAATAAACTAAAAATAAAATCTGGAATTGTAGGTTGACTTTTTCTGGAACATTACTGTATGGATTGCACTTCAGACAGGCTCTGACACATTGCTCACGGAATTCCACACCTAGGAGTGTCAAGGTCTACTTTAAAAAGAACTATTGAAAGGAACAGACTTGTCATTTGCATCTTTATGAGCTTAATTCCTTTAATAAAGGAGAGACCGAGAGTCCATTAAGACAGTGGGGAATTTCCAGCCAGCCAGGATGTGTAGCCAACAGACACCCAAAATCTACTGTGGAGGCTGAAAAAGACCTATCCCCAGATGGTTTCTACTGCCTGGAAATGTGTCAAAAGTTTCTGCGATTAAACATTGCGATTAGTTGTTCTACAACAATTACAATAGTTTACACAGTACTGAAACTCCTTTAGAATAAAAGCCAGCAGGGCTTTAAGGGTTAATCTTGAGAAACAGAAGCAAAGCATTCAGGAGAATCTGCCAATGGAGCAGTAAGGAATCTCTCTCTCTTAAGTTAAGTAAAACTCCACTCTGCGGTCTAAAAATCAAACAGACAAGAAATAGTGAATGTCTATTGAGAGATTTTTGCAAAGGACTTGAGCAGAGTAACAAATGGAAGAAATATATCTCTTTCTCTCTGCCCCTGGGAATAAGCACAGCACCCGGTTCAAGAAACAAGTGCACCCAAGATCTGCCAACAAACCGAGATCTTGTCAGAATTGCAGAATAATCTACATCTACATGCTCCAAGAAACCAGATAACCTCAATCAGCTATAGTATTTAACAATCTTGGCCTCAAAACCAAGCAAAGGACTCCTAAAGTATATCCTTCCAACATTTATTTGGACCCAAACTTTCCTTACTTTTGATACCTGTGCATATGTGAGAGAGACATTACATAGTTTATTATTTTTCCTCAGGTTTAGTGGCTAATAAAAGTACACCTCTTTTGACTCAAAAAAGCCATATTTGATTGGCTTCTTATGGATAGAAAATGATATATTCAGATTTGCAAAAGGCATCCTTGTTGAAAAGAAATTTAAAAACCTTTGTTGTGACCAACTGAGGGGACTGAATAGAGAAGAGCCAGTTCACCCCTCTTCAGCAGGTCCGAACATAAGAGCCACCACATTGGTTTATCCATGTTTCTTGTAAGACAACAACTTGGTTCAGGAGTTAAAGTGCAGAGTAGGAACCAATGCCTGGAGGATCATTAAGGCTCTGATTGACAATTAAGTTACCTGTTAGAGCCCATTAAAGAGGTTGCACATCACGTTGGTGGATAGCATTTGACCCAATGTCCTCTCATAATAGCAAGATGCTGTTAGCAAATAAAATATTCGCGCAGAAGACTTCGAGTGACATTTAAAGATATATTATCTTTTACAGTTCACTTGTTACTGAAGATTTGAAGAGGACTTTCAAAGCACATCAGAAGACCTTATAGAATGTTTTTGCAAGATTTCACCAAACCTTTATCAGCATTCATCCTGGAAATTCTCTGAGGAGTTCATCTAAAAGGAATGAGTGCCGTACAACCTAATGAACACTTTATAGAAGTCACCAGAGTAAAGTTGTCGAAGTCTGTGCAAGGAACTGCCATTCCTGAATTATTACAGCTCTGATTGATAAGTAAATTGCTCCAATCATGAAAGAGGCTGCCTGCTGCTAATGCTTCAATTAGCCACCTCTCCTAACTGTAATCAATTGAGCAGATAAAAAAATTATTGCTGTGGAATTCTAGTGCTATTCTCAAGCATGCTTAACTTTTATTGTTTGCATGTAGCTGGCAATTGACTGAGTTTGGGAATGACTTCTAAGACACATCAAGTGTCTTTCTGGATCCTTTCCAAAATTTGGCAACACTCCGTATATATTTTTCTCAGAAATTCTATGAGGACTTCATCGAAAGAATGTGAGTGTCACTGCTATACCTTATTGGAGCCTTCAAGATGTGACTTCTCTGATCTCAGCCACGAGGATCTCCATTGCTGTGTCAAAAATATATTGATCCTCTCACTCAATAACTGAGCCATCTTCCAATTTGCCACTGTGTGTCAGCCATGTTGTGATCCCAGATGAGGTTAGCACTGCTGCCTCACAGCGCCAGGGACCTGGGTTCCATTCCTGCCTTTGGTGACTGACTGTGTGCAGTTTGCACATTCTCCCCATGTCTGCATAGGTTTCTCCCAGATGCTCTGGTTTTCTCTCACAGTTCAAAGATATACGGTTTAGGTTGATTGGCCCTTAGGGATTAGCAGAGTAAAGATGTAGGGCTACGGGGATAGGGCCTGGGTGGAATTGTTGTTTGTGCAGGCTCGATGGGCTAAATGGCCTCCTTCTGGGATTTTATGAGATTCTATGATTTTGCTATTGGGCTAGTCAGAGTGAAACCTGGCTTGATAGGGCCCAACTTTTTTTCCAAATTTGTTGAGGGAAGTTTCTGAACACATTCACAGGAGTCCACTTGTGTCCTCCTAATACAAATAATAAAGCATTAATTGAACAAGAGAAATGAACTATATTATACTTGACAAAAAGGTTGGAAAGATTTCAATACAAACCCCAGTAAATGAGTCAAATTACACTACTCCTTCAGATCAACCATACCTTTAGCAATGCATACAAATTCAGAAAGATAACACAAGTGACACAATCTACCTTATACTCTAATATTCACGATAAGTATACAGTATAAATTAATTAATAAGCAAACTGTTTTCAGACACACCAAATTCCAAAAGCAAGTGACAGATACCACCAAAGCAAATTCTATGGATTTTTTATTAACTCGCAAGTTACTTATCATACTGTAAGCCAATCGGTCTCATTGAAACTCATGACGGCTTCCAATATTCACATTTGAAGACCTCACCTTGGAACTCTCTCCCAAATGACACTTTCACTTAGATACCTTCAAAAGATTCACCTCCATCTCCATCTGCTGTTCCTTTTCCCTGGATCTCCGCATGCATTCAGCCTTCATCTTCCATGCACACACCCAAATATTCAGTTTTGCCAAGCAGAACAATACTTGTCCAAACCCCATAGTAAGGAGTGACCAACCTTAGGCTCTATCCTCAAGCCCACTTTCCTTCAGGTTTGCCTCTGAAGCTTTCTCTCTTTAATCTGAACGCTCTGTTTCCGCTCCTTGCTTTCAACTTGACTTAACAGGACCTGTTTCAGATTCCTGTCCCTGCCCCTTGTCTGTTTTCTTGGGATATCCTTCGATTCTACTCCTTGGATTGTGAACTTATTCTTTGTTTTGCAACCTTCTCTACATCCCACTCCCATGTCCTGCTCCTTTGGGCACTCTTTTTGGAATGATCCGCCTCATGCAGGTCACCTGACCTTTTTTGTTTTTTCACTTTTGTTTGATTTTTCCCCCTCTCTGTGAAAGTACAGGGCTGGCTTGCAATAAGAAGAAAGAAAGAAAATGGACTATATGTGTGTGCAGGACCAGTTCCCAGCCTGTAGATGACAAAATCCCTAACTACATTTGTCTATGGCTGGTGCTTGCACGGAACACTGAGGCATACTTGGAACTGTGGTTCCTAGTGTCTGAACGCTGATTTAAATGTAAGTGTTATGATGGCCACGGGGGTCATTAATAGATCTCCCCGTGGGCCTCGTAAAATATGAGCTCCCGTATTAGGTGAGTGGAGGAATGCGCTGCCAAGTAGGGTGGTGGAGGCAGACACGCTGGCATCATTTCAGACTTACCTGGATAGTCACATGAGCAGTCTGGGAATGGAGGGATACAAACAAATGGTCTAGTTGGACCAATGAGCGGCAGAGGCTTGGAGGGCCGAAGGGCCTGTTTCCTGTGCTGTACTGTTCTTTGTTCTTTGGAGGGAGGGAGCAGTGAGGGGCTTAGAACCAGCTGGCTCCACTCAGGCTGTCAGTTCAAATACCTCAAGACCACTGCAGCTACTGAATGGCACTTTGAACACATTGCGAATAAAGGGTGATTGGTGACAGAAGAGTGGCCTCAGTAAGATTATTACATTGGCGAAGAGGAGTAAAGTGAATATTTTTCTTCTCACCAGACCACCTTTATTGTTGAATCAAGTAATCCTTCGGTAAGGAAAATGCCTCTTTTTGGTAAACTTGAAGTCTACAATGGAAGCATTGAAATAGAAAGTGGTCCTGTTAACAGAATGTGGGGTCCTGACTTTCAGTGTAATAAAAAGCCTGACATACCCAAATGCCCCTGATTCCAAAACCTTTAATAAATTGGTGGATTTGGTTAAATGCTATAATGACCCAAAACCTTTCATAATATTCCAAGATACCAGTTTAACACGAACCCTTGGGGAATCTATCACTGAATTTCTAACCAGGTTATGAAAATTGCCACAGCACTGTGAATTGAGGTCACCCTAAATGACACATTGCGAGATAGACTCATTTGTGGAATTAACAATATGATAGTCAAAACAAATTATAGGCAGAACCTAATTTAAATCCAAAGAAGGCCATTTAGATAGCTCTATCATTGGAGAGTGCAGAGAAAGGTGCTTAGGAACAGCATGTCAGACAGCAGTATCCTCTGATTGGGGGGAGGGACCTCCTGCAACATCCAGCACTTAACTGAGAGTGATGGGATTGGTAAAATATCACAGAATCTCTTATAGCGGTGGAGCCCAAGTTTCATTACCAGGCAGTCAAAGAAGGGTAGGGACAGTGTTCAGACTCTTAGGAAGCATATGTCAGAAGGTTGTAGATGCCAGACAATGGACTATTGCAAGTGATGTAGAAGATCACAACCAAGGCAAAGATGTATGGACAGTCAAAATGCATGCTCTTTCAAAAAAAGGCCAAGGCCAGTATTGGACCGTACTTTGCAGGTAGGCCCACAACCAGGAACAATGCAATTAAATTGCATCTCCACTGCAAAGGTTGCCCCCCTAATGGCGGAGTTGTTAGTAAATGGCCACCCATTAAAACTGGAAGTGGATACGATGGCTGCAGTCTCCGTTATTGTGGAGCAGACTTAAAATTGCCTCCAGGCTGACATTCAACTCCTGAACTTAGAAGACACAAAGGCCAGGCTGGCTACCTACACAGGATAGGTAGATAAAGGGCACCACAGCAACCCTAGTCACTTACAGGCACCAGTCAGCTCAACTTCCACTCATTGTATGGCAACAAGGACCTAGCCTTATGGGGAGAAATTGGCTCTAACACATCGGTCTGAACAAGCTGGAGATGTTCATGGGGGGACTGTACAAAGTCACCAATAAGTACCCTAAGTTTTCCAGGAAAGCCTTGAAGAAGTAAGGGGAGCCAAAGCTAAGATATACATCAACCATTATGGATGCCTAAGCAATTTACAGCAAGACCAGTTCTGTGCTACCTATTGGAAGAGACAGGCCCCCCAACTGAAGCAAGACTTCAGGAAGAACCAGCGTCAGTGGCTTTATGATTCTCTTTTTGAAAGTGAAGGTCTCCAATCTGTTTCACACGCCTTGACCTGATCGTGCCTCCAATTGACTCCAGGTCAATTGCTAAGTAGCAGAAATGGCCCTCCCATGGCAGGGATGTTGGGGAAGAAATGGACTTGAAGGGAGAGGAATGTTATGATGACCATGGGGGCTTGTCAATCGACCTCCCCATGGGCCTCGTAGAATACGAGCTCCCTTATTAGGCCAGTAGAGGCTCGCCCAATAGGGAAGGAGCAGTGAGGGGCTTAAAACCTGTTGGCTCCACTCAGGCCAGCAGTCAAAAGGCTTGGGGCTGATCTGTGCACTGTAGCTACTGAGCAGCACTTTGAGCACATTGTAAATGAAGGGTGATAATGATGGGAGACTGGCCACAGTAAGATTATTACGGTAAGGTAAATTTATTCCCCCTTGTCTACGACTTCAGAGAAGCCGGTGGGTGAAAACTGCTTATATAGCTCCAGGCAAATTCCATCTATTCTACACATGAGAGCTATACTTGCAATGGTCAGCATCAGTGCCTACAGGCATGCTTAACAATGTGAATCACCAATTAGCCTGAACCTTGTGTGCTGAGTTCACACTTACACTTTTCCCTCATTTGAGGACATTGTTATGCAGAGACATGTACAAATGATAGAAAGTCTGATTGCCTGTAAAATTATTTCAATGAAGTAGACGAAGAATTTTACAAGCCTTCCCCAAGGCAGCTTCTGAGACTGGTAGGAAACGCCTGTGAGTCACTTCAGGTGATTGGAACAACATCTTAAAAGCCTTTTTCACCACCAGTTCCTTACTTCCTAACAGTGCACAGCTTTCAGGCGATTTCTGGATCTCGCCAAGGGCATCAAGGCAAGTGCAGAATGGGAAGAGCTTCTTCAGTGAAGCTGAGAAGATGTAAAAACTTTGATTGGTTATAATGAAGAGTTCAAGACATAGCCATTGAGAAGCTGCTGTTCAAAGCACTTCTTCTCTCAGCATATGCTTAATAAGTGACTTCCATCTACTTGGAAGACACTTAATCCATTAAGCATAATGGCCTGCAACCTGCAACTCATTAAGGACACAAGTATGATTGATCAAATCCAGTTTGTAGGTAAATCATAGGATCATAAGAACTCGGAATAGAAGACAACAATTCCGTCTCTTGAGCCTGCTCCTTCCTTTAATATGGTAATGGCTGATCTTATCTCAGCCTTAACTCCACTTTCCTGCCCATTTACCATAGCCCTTCAAACCCATTACTAATTAAAAATCTGTGCGTCTCTTCCTTAAATTTACTCAAAGTCCTGGCATCCACCATGCTCTGAGATAGTGAATTCCACAGACTCACCATCCTTTGAGAGAAGTAATTTCTCCTCATCTCTATTTTAAATAAAAATAAAAAATGGCTTCTTTTCATTTTTTAAGAACACTTATCATTGTACTCATGGGAATGTATCATTCAGTTAACAACTTTTGTAAAAACCTTGAAAATGTTGTTGTAACGTGTTCTCTGTCTTGTCTTTCATTATTATTGCCATTTGACTAACAGCTTTGTGGCTCTTAAGGTACTACATTTTTGGCTAAAGAACAGCACGGTGGCACAGTGGTTAGCACTGCTGCCTAACTGCGTCAGGGACCCGGGTTCGATTCTGGCCTCAGGTCACTGTCTGTGCAGAGTTTGCACATTCTTCCTGTGTCTGCATGGGTTTCCTTCCGCAGTCCAAAGGTGTGCAGGTTACGTGGATTAGCCATGGCAAATGTGTGGGGTTATGGGCATAGGGTGGGGGAGAGGGCCTGGGTAAGAGTCGGTGCAGACTTGATGGGCTGAATAACTAACTTCTACACTTTAGGGATGCGATAAAACTCATTCCATAAATTTGTAAAAAAGGCTCTTCTAGTTATTATTGTTGCTGACCCCTGGCCTATAGCATCACTCATCTTTAACTGCACTTCCCTGCTGTCAGCTTCACCTCAGCACGGGAACAATCCATACAGTTCCACCTTCCACCTCTTTTGAGAAGCAGAAGTCACACAAACACCCAGAGCTCCAATCTGAGCAAAATCAGTAGCAGTAGCAGCTGCCTTCTCTTCAACCACATGCCCCACCACAGTGTGGAGGGGATAATACGGAGATCCAGTTGCAAAGAAGCAAAATCCCCAATACAGAATCTAAAGCACAGGATTAACTCTCTTGAAATGTCTGAACACCAGTGTCTCAGTTTGTGCAGGCTCACACCCCGGTTGCTCTTGACATCTGCAGACTCTTGGAACAAGGACCCCTTCCAACCTTTTGGGTCTCTGCTTTTTACAAAGTTGCGGGCTGTCTTCTCCTGCAAGGAGAGAAATCAGAGCAGTGCACATGGTCATGATGGCTTATCTGGGGAGGAGGGATGGATACTATTTGTAGAGAATGACAGTGAGGCATAGGTACAAGAGAGCAATAAGATGAGGGTGAGTTATGGCTGTTTGGATGGGAATGTGAAGTGCCTGTAGAGAGAGCGATGAGTGGAATTGTGAGGTATTATGCATTATGAGCAATAATTGGCAATGTTGGGTCCATTCTCTTTAGATAAGGGAAGATTGAGAGAAGATTTGATGGAGATATTGAAAATCATGAGGGGACTGGATAGAGCAGATTGGGAGAAATTGTTCCCATTGGCAGAATGTTTGCGAACCAGACGGCACCGATTTGAAGTGTTTGACAAAAGAACCACAGGCAACATGAAGAAAAATGTTTCTCTGTGGTGAGTCATTAGGATCTGAATGCAGTCTATGAGAATGTGGCTGAGGAAAATTCAATCATGGCTTTCAAAAGGGAATTGGATATGTATCCAAAGAAAAAATAATTATAAGGATTTTTGATAAGGCAGGGGAGCCAGACTAGCTGAGTAGCTCCTTCAGGGAGCTAGCAGACAAAAAGAGCAAATGGCCTCCTTCAGTGTTGTAACCATTCTATGCTTCTATGATCCAATGTCCTGAGGACTGCTTCATAGGAGAATGCTGGGTAAGTCAGAGCGTGGGGCTTGATGTCTGAAAGTGTTACATTATTCACCTGTCCTGCACTCCTGAGGGCCTGAGTCCTCTTGTTTTATAACATGTGCGTGATACACCTCTTAGGATGTTTTATTAGGTTAGAGATGCTATATAAATAGTTGTTGTTATGTAGAGAATACGAAGATTTTCACTGAGTGATAATGACAGAATGACAATACATTTCCAAGTTTGAATGCTATATGTGACTTGGACATGAACTTGGAGATGGTAGCATAGTAAAACATCCCAAGGCACTTTGCTGGAGTGTTATCAAACAAATATTTGACATCAAGCCACAAAATGAGATTTTAAGACAGATAGCTGACTAGTTAGCTAACCTGTTAAGCCACTAAACGTATCACTGTCTTAACTGTTATCCATAAGTAAGAGGAATAAAATATTTATGTGTATTATTTGACATTGCTTTTGTGTTGAACATTGTTTTGCATTTTGCTTGATAGGACACTTTTTTGCCAACATGTATTCTTTCTCAGAAATATTTTTCTTATGCCAGTTTACTGAAGTATTTTGTTGGCAGTGCATTTCATCAATTTGAGATACAGTTGCTGGAGAGAAGAGGCTGAATTGTTAATGGCTCAGGAACGAAAGCAACATCTAAAACTGAAAGTGAAAGCATTTCAAAATGACATCGCTATTTTCCAACTAATCTTTGGGAAAAAAGGAAGAGCAAATTCCCCAAGGCAAACTGCCAAGCTTTTAGTATGTATCACTGAAGAGGTTTCAGGGAATAGTAAGGCAAACAGACAACAGAAAAAAAATGTGAAATACATGGTTGGATTTAGAATTTAAAGATCTGATGTTAGTGACTTGGCTACTCTTGACCCTGTCTTGCCATCATACACAGTATTGAGTACCGGAGGATCCTCAAAATTACAGGTACATATCTGGAGAGTCTTTCGGAATGAACTTCCTGACTGTCCATTGTGTGTCAAGGGTGATTAGAACATAATACAACATAGAGTTACAAAGGTAGTGAAAATCCTTCTGGCATTGCTGCTATCCGTTCCCTGTCCAGGATTCAACAATTTCCTGACGAGAGCATTCAGAGAAAGATAATTTGCCACCGAAACTAATATAATTGATAAATATAAATTAAACATTACAAGAACAAAAAGCAAAAAGATAAAGTATCACAACGTATACAGAAATGCAAACAAAGTGAATGTTATGAACCCACAAACCAATCTTTCTGAGACAAAACTTCTAGTGCATCTTCAGGTGATGTGCAGCTATAGCAAAATCAGCCACTATAGAATCACAGGATAATTACAATGCATTAGGAGGCCATTCAGCCCAGTGTGTCGGCACCGGCTCTTTGAATGAGCAGTTCACTTAGTGCCATTCTGCTGCCTTCCTCCTGTAACCCTGCACATTCTTCCTTTTCAAATAACGGTTCAATTCCCATGGGAATGCTTCAATTGAACCTGCTACCACCACAATCACAGGCAATGCATTCTAGGCCTTAACCATGCACTGCATGAAAGTGTTTCATCAATCGATTTTGATTTTTTTTACCAATTACTTTTAATCTGTGCCCTCTTGTTCTCGATCCTTTCATGAATGGTAACAGTTTCTCCCTATCTACTATCTCCAGACACCCCCCACCCCACCCCACCCCCACCATGGTTTTGAACACCTTTGTCAAATCTCCTCTCAACCTCTCTTTCTCCAAGGAAAACAGCCCTAACTTCCCCAATCTATCTTCATAACTGAAGTTCTTCATCCCTGGAACCATTCTCATGAATCTTTTCTGCTCTCCCTCCAGTTCCTTCATATTCTTCCTGAACTCTGGCACACAGAACTGGATGCAATGCTCAAGCTGAAGCTGAACTAGTGTCCTTCCAAGTTCAACATAACCTCCTTGCTCTTGTACTCTATGTCCCTATTAATAAAGCCTAGTTTGCTTTATTAATTGTTCTCTCAACCTATCCTTAACCTATCTTCAATGACCTATGCATTTATATGCCCAGGCCCCTATGTTCCTGCACCCCTTTTAGATTTGTAATCTTCATTTTATATTGCCTCTCCATGTAAAATGATTCACTTTGCATTTCTCCATATTGAACTTCATCTGCCACCTGTCAGCCCATTCCATCAACTTGCATTGTCCTTTTGAAATTCTACATCCTCCTCTCAATTCACAATGCTTCCAAGTTTCATATCTGCAAATTTTGAAATTGCTCCCTGTGCACCAATAGGTCATTGTTACATATAAGGAAAAGCAAAATTCAACACTGATTCCGAGGAAACTCCATGGTAAACCATCCACCCACCCAAAAAACATTCAATAATTACTACTCTCTGCTTCCTGTAACTTAGCCAATTTCACTGAATGCAATTGTTTACTGTGGATCAGGCAACATAATATAGATAGAAAAACAAATAACTGAATGCTGGAATCTGAAACAAAAACAGAAAATCCTGGAAAATCTCAGCAGGTCTGACAGTATCTGTGGAGAGAGAACAGAGCCAACGCTTTGAGTCTGGATAACTCTTTGTCAGAGCTGCTGTTGAACATCATACAAATAATTTTTTTTATCTCAGCTCTGATGATTTCTGCCATTGATTGACATACATGAGTTTACAGCTTGGGAAGAGACCCAGAGGTGAACCCCTATATATGGCATAGAATGTCCAAATTTTTTATTCTTAATATCAATAATCCATAATTTGCCAAAGCTTTTATAGATTTTAAAATAGAATCAGATATAGTTCACATTCCTGATTACCATGCTTCAACCTTTGAGTGATGATTGTGCAAACACATGTGAGTTGAGGATAGGACTATTCTCTGCTATTATGCTCTCCTAAGTCTCTAATATTGACTCTCCAGTGTCCTGGACAAATTACACTTTTTAGGAATGGTATTGAATAGTTTTCAATCTCCTGGCACTTAACAATGCCTTTGGAAGGTGAGAGGAGAGCAAATCAGAAAAATAAAAAGAATAGTTTGCAAATAAGTTAACCCCAAGCAGATGTGCGTTTGTTACCATAGTTATGCCATTCAATAGCAAGATTATATTTTTGCAGTACATAAAGCAGTGTTCGGAGACAATTCGCATGTTTTAGATTCGATGCTTTGTACTAAATATGCAAATAAAAAAGTCAAACCTACAGTAATGCCTAAAAATGAACCTTTCACACATAATTGCTACATTAAGGCTTGGTATAGCTTCATTGCACTCCAAAACTCAACATCCATTTGAAAGGAATATATTCTAGGCAATGGCTTAGTGGTATTATCGCTAGACTATTAATCCAGTGATTCAGCTAATGTTCTGGGTACCTGAGTTTGAATCCCACCTCGGCAGATGGTGGAATTTGAATTCAATTTTTTTTAAATCTGGAATTACGAATCTACTGATGACAACCAAACCATTGTCGATTGTCGGAAAAATCCATCTGGTTCACTAATGTCCTTTAGGGAAGGAAATCTACCGCCCTTACCTGGTCTGGCCTACACGTGACTTCAGAGCCACAGCAATGTGATTGACTCTCAACTGCCCTCCAAGGGCAACTAGGGATGGGCAATAAATGCTGGCCAGCCAGTGACGCCCATGTCCTATGAATGAATAATAAAAAATAATAATAATTATCATAGCAGTAAAGGAAGAAGATAATTTCCATATCAAATATCTCCCTCGCTGGAAATCAAAAAATATTGCAAAGTTTCTCAGTTGACAGGAAATCACTGAATTTTAGCTCTCTAGCATTCTCTCCCAAATCCTGTCTCCATCAAAGAATTAGTACATCACCATCACTAACAATCTTATGAATATACAAGTTAGCAGCAGGAGCAGGTGATGTAGCTATTCTCTGACTGTTTTGACAGAGCTCAGGAACATTAAACCACCGATCAGTCAACTTCTTCATAACTACATCAGTTTTTCCCTTTGTTGGGCAGAGAGCTACTGTCAAGGCAAATTAACTAACAACATCTGTCCTGTAAGTCACCAGTTCACTGTGCATGACCCAAAGAATGTTTGTGGTGGCCATGATTCTTAGAACAGAGCTTGAGTTCAAAAAATACAGATATTGTTAGCAGATCAAATTGAAAGGAAGGTGGACACTTAAAGATAAGTGAATTGAAATGTTATGGAAGGATTTCCTCATCGCGCTGAACATGAGAAGATCAGAAATCAGGTCAAGAGTAGGGCATTTAGCCCTTCAAGCCTTGTCCATCTTTCAATAAGACCATGACTAATCTCCATTTTCCTGTCTCCCCTTCATAACTCCATTGTAGATCAAAAATCTGTCTAACTCAGCCTTGAATATCTTCAATGACCCTGCAGTCTGGGGTGGTGATTTCCAAAGATTAATGAGACGCTGAGAGGAGAAATTCCTCCTCCTCTCCACCTTAAAAATGAGACCCTTTATATGAGAGATGCTAGGGTTCGCTCGTCATGCATCCCGCAAGGTGAGCCCCCCACTGCTGCTGGTTTAATAATAGCTATGGAGAGGTGAAGCTTGTGTAAGTTATTAATTACGTACTTAGAATCATAGAATCATAGAAACCCTACAGTGCAGATGGAGGCCATTCGGCCCATCGAGTCTGCACCGACCACAATCCCACCCAGGCCCTACCCCCACATATTTACCCGCTAATCCCTCTAATCTATACATCTCAGGACTCTAAGGGGCAATTTTTAACCTGGCCAATCAACCTAACCCGCACATCTTTGGACAGTGGGAGGAAACCGGAGCACCCGGAGGAAACCCACGCAGACACGAGGAGAATGTGCAAACTCCACACAGACAGTGACCCAAGCCGGGAATCGAACCCAGGTCCCTGGAGCTGTGAAGCAGCAGTGCTAACCACTGTGCTACTTAAGGGCTCAATTCACGATGGAGTGGGAAGGCGCAGAACCCTTCCTCCTCTAATCGAAGTGGAGATGGAATGTGGTGGGCACCACCCTCCCACTCAACTAAATAGTCCCCCACCAATAAACTCACCATGGGGAGGGCACATGGTTCCACTCCATGGGTGAGTGGCAAAGAATGCACAACCCATTGTTTAATGTCTAGCAAAATGGACGTGCTTGTGAAATGAAATGGGTGCATAGACTCCATACACTAGCCAAATGATGTGGAGGAAGATGGTTTACATCTGCAGGAATCTGTAAAACAAGGGGCGGAATTTTACCGGCACGTCCGCCTGAGGTTCATACGATCCCGTCCGAGGCCAATGGAGAATGCCGTTCTCCAAGCCTTGCCCACCCCGGAATCCGGGCGGGCGTGCCGGTAAAATTCCGGCCTTGGTCTACTTAACTGTATTATTTACCAGCTACATAAACCATGTATGCATTGAAAAAAGTGTACCTTGTCAGCCTAATCAAGATCCAGGACGTACATGGGTATTTTGCCCACAAACCTTCGCTATTTCATTGCATCTCACACGTACCCATATTTCAATGGAATATGCAACTCTCATCTTCCGGGGCCAATCACACTACAAATCATTGTAAAATAATCCAGTCACGTAATGTGAAGTAACTTACTGACACTGAGATTGGCTACAGGTTGCACATATGTCTATTAATGTCTATTGTGCTCTGTTAACTTCCAGCAGCTAAGTGGTATTTTTATTTATGCAACAAAGTTGAGTCATTACTGAACAGAGTTGGCATGAAAAGAGGTCTCACTGGTGATGCAATAAGTATTGAAAACGGGGGTGATTCTCCCAGGCTGCTGTGCTACTTTTTTAGGGCAGCGGGCTGGGAGAATCACACGTTGGCTGATCCGCAGAATTCCCACAAGTGTTCGCTCCGCGCTTGCGTCTCCCAGGCCCGGATTTCCGGTGGCGTCTGTTTGGCACCGGAAATCAGCTGGGAGGCGGGGCTAACATTTAAATAGTATTTTACATATTATTTAAATGCTATTAGCAGGCCCGGGACTAAATTCTCCGGGCTCACTAGCATCTCCCACCCCGCCAGAGTGTTTCACTCCAGAGGGGATTACAACTCCCACTTTTCAGGAGCTAGTGGCCTGACCCCACTGGAGTAAAGGGAGGGGGGCAATCGGGGCCTCCAGGGGGTCAGGCGGTGGTGGGGGTGCCCCTGGGCATGGGCACCTTGGCAGTGCCAGCCTGTGCCCAAGGGGCAAAGTGCCCATGCCCAGGGGGCACCTTGGCAATGCCCACTGGGCATGGGGCAGTGCCAAGGGTGTGGGGCCTATGGGGCGGGGCCTCGGGTCAGGCTGTATTGGGAGCAGGGCCTATGGGACGATCAGTGGGGATGAGGGTTCCCGCAGCCACTCTGCATGGGGATTGATGGGGGCTGGAGGGAGGCCATTGATCGGGGTGGACTGGGGGGGGGGGTGTGGTCTGCCGGGGTGGGGACTTAACAACACCAGGTTAAAGTCCAACAGGTTTATTTGGTAGCGAATGCCATTAGCTTTTGGAGCGCTGCTCCTTTGTCAGATGGAGTGGTGGGGTGGGGATCTGCCAGGGGGTGGTGTGCGGGGGGGTTCTGCCAAGGCTGGGAGGATCGGCATTGCGGGGAGGGAGGATGGCTGGAGATTGGGGTGGGCCGTGACCGGGGGGTGGGGGGGGGATGTGGGGGTGGGGGTGGGGGGGGGGTGGCGGGTAGGGGGGGAGGGGGTTGATTGAGGCTTGCCCAGGAATGATGGTCGGGGGGGGCCACGGTCAGGCCATAGTGGGGGTTGGGGGCAGCTCCGCGGGGGTCCTGGACTGGCCAGCGATCAAGCTGGCCAGCAAATCAGGGGCTGACAGTTGGGGTCACTGTGCATGCACAGAGACCTGCTGGTTTCAGCCTCTCCAGTGGGAATAGGTACCGTCCCCTGAAATCCAATGACATTCAATGCTGGTGGTCTCTGCATTGCAGAGAGTGCGGGAGATTCTCGTCTGAACTCCCACTGAAAAAAAGTGTGAATTACTCCAGTTTTCCCATGAATACTCAGTTAATGGTAGGGTGTTGGGGAGAGTTACAGAACAAAGAGATCTAGGGGTACATGTTCATAGCTCCTTGAAAGTGGAGTCACAGGTGAACAGAGAAGGCATTCGGCATGCTTGGTTTCATCGGTCAGAACATTGAATACAGGAGTTGGAATGTCTTGTTGAAGTTGTACAAGACATTGGTAAGGCCACACTTGGAATACTATGTGCAATTCCGGTCACCCTATTATAGAAAGAATATGATTAAACTAGAAAGAGTGCAGAAAAGATTTACTGGGATGCTACCGGGACTTGATGGATTGAGTTTTAAGGAGAGACTGGATAGACTGGGACTTTTTTCTCTGGAGCGTAGGAGGCTGAGGAGTGATCTTATAGAGGTCTATTAAATAATGAGGGTATAGGTTTAAGGTGAGAGGGGAGAAATACAAAAGTGTCCAGAGGGGCAATTTTTTCACACAGAGGGCGGTGAGTGTCTGGAACAAGCTGCCAGAGGTAATGGTAAAGGCGGGTACAATTTTATCTTTTAAAAAACATTTCGATAGTTACATGGGTAAGATGGGTATAGAGGGATATGGGCCAAATGCGGGCAATTGGGATTAGCTTAGGGGTTTTTTTAAAAAAAAGACGGCATGGACAAGTTGGGCCGAAGGGCCTGTTTCCATGCTGTAAAGCTCTATGACTCTATGACTCTAATTCAATGCTTAGAACTTTTTGAGGAGAATTGCCCCCAATATCTTTTTGATGGCATATGCAAGTAATTCTGCCAGGGTTTGTGTGCATTGATGAGGTATAAATATGTTGAACCAAAAACAGAAAATGCTGGAAAATCTCAACAGGTCTGATAGCATCTGTGAAGAGAGAATAGAGCCAATGTTCCGAGTCAAGATAACCCTTTGTCAGAGACTTTCCAGCATTTTCTTGTGTCAGATTCCAGCTTCTGCAGTATTTTGCCTTTATATAAGTGTGTGGACATGATAAAGAATTGAAATTTTTTGTGAGTACTTATAGCAAATGACTGCCTAAGTAGCCTCAGGGGCAAGAAGCTTTTGTCCACAATTGTTTTTCAAGTTGGAGCTATCCGAAGGCAAGAAGAACGTGCCAAAATTGGAACAATATTGTTCAACAGTTAACTTGGCAGTGTCTCATTTAATTCTGTCAGAGTATATAAAGGGATAAACATCAGCTTCACTACTTCCACCACCAAGCTTTGATGACACAGGCTTGAATTACGAGAGGGTCGGCAGAAAATTGACATCATAGACCTCTGAGTAGCTGAACCATAAGTAACATGGCAGAGGATCCCTTACCTGCACACCTAGGGTTGCAGAGATTTGGAAAAGTAAAGTAACTTTAAGACATAAAAATTAACAGCATGTCTCTTTTGTCAATAATACTCAAGCAGAGTTATAGTTAGAAAAGGAAGGGCAGGAAGCAGGAGTCCAAAGAAAATAACATGACCACAGTTGTACATGGGAACAATAGTAGTTACACTAAAAATACCACACAAAGTAACAGCAGTAGGAAAAAAAATAGAGACATGAAGATAAAACACAGACAGCAAGTGCAAGGTTGAATAAACGTGGAAGAAAAATGATAGGACTTGGAAAAAAGTACCAGGAGCAGGAGTAAAGCAGGAGGGTGGCACAGTGGTTAGCACTGCTGCCTTACAGTACCAAGGACCCGGGTTCGATTCCCAACTTGGGTTACTGTCTGTGCCGAGTCTGCATGCTCTCCCCCTGTGTCTGCATGGGTTTCCTCCAGGTGCTCTTGTTTCCTCCCACAGTCCGAAAGACATGCTGGTTAGGTGTACTGGCTATGCTAAAATTCTCTCTCTGTGTACCCGAACAGGCGCCAGGATGTGGTAACTCGGGAATTTTCACAGTAACTTCATTGCAGTGTAAGCCGACTTGTAACACTAACAAATAAACTTAAAATGTGTTGTGCTGACAGGACAGTAGGGTAGATTGAGCTACCATTGCTTTAGGAAGTTTTGAGTTATGTGTAGGGGAGCTGTGACTGAGGACCTACTCGATCAGAACAAATCTATACAATATACTGATATTGTAACACACGTTTTTACATAAATATAATATATATATATAATATATATATATATTCTGCTTATGTTTGAAGGTAATCTTTCATATCTTATTGCATGTTAATAGTTATATTGTGCTTCACATCCAAGGCCTAAATTTTCATGATCCCAATTGGGAGCAAACAGAAGTGGGAACAGGGAAAATAGCTGATGGACAATGCGCACAGCGGAAGTGCTTCCTTTTTCACCCTCAAAAATTTTTACAAGGGTGTTGAGGAAACAAGTCCTTGAAGTTGCCCAGTCCTATTAAGGAGGCAATTGATAACTTTGAAGGTTCATTGAGAGTCCGTCTCTGTTCACTTGTTTTACATTTTTAGTGAGGTTGACTGGATTTTAGCAGCTGTTCGGTTTTACACTAGCTGTGTGGAAATGGGAATCATGGATTGGAGGCAGCAAGAGTTTAAAAGGTAAATAAATCTTGCCTCATCAGAAAATGCGGTAGCATTAACAAAGAACAAAGAAAATTACAGCACAGGAACAGGCCCTTCGGCCGTCCAAGCCTGCACCGACCGTGCTGCCTGACTTAACTAAAACCCCCAACGCTTCCGGGGACCATATCCCTCTATTCCCATCTCATTCATGTACTTGTCAAGACGCCCCTTAAAAGTCACGACCGTATCCGCTTCCACTACCTCCCCCGGCAACGAGTTCCAGGCACCCACCACTCCCTGTGTAAAAAATCTGCCTCGTACATCTCTTTTAAAACTTGCCCCTCGCACCTTAAACCTATGCCCCCTAGTAATTGACTCTTCCACCCTGGGAAAAAGCTTCTGACTATCCACTCTGTCCATGCTTCTCATAATCTTGTAGACTTCTATCAGGTCTCCCCTCAACCTCCGTCGCTCCAGTGAGAACAAACCAAGTTTCTCCAACCTCTCCTCATAGCTCATGCCCTCCATACCAGTCAACATCCTAATAAATCTTTTCTGTACCCTCTCCAAAGCCTCCACATCCTTCTGGTAGTGTGGCGACCAGAATTGAACACTATATTCCAAGTGTGGCCTCACTAAGGTTCTATAAAGCGTCAACATGACTTGCCAATTTTTAAACACAATACCCCGGCCGATGAAGACAAGCATGCTGTATGACTTCTTGACTACCTTCTCCACCTGCATTGCCACTTTCAGTGACCTATGGACCTGTTCACCCAGATCCCTTTGCCTAAGGGTTCTGCCATTTACTGTATATTTCCTATCTGTATTAGACCTTCCAAAATGCACTATCTCACATTTGTCCGGATTAAACTCCATCTGCCATCTCTCCGCCCAAGTCTCCAACTGATCTATATCCTGCTGTATCCTCTGATGGTCCTCATCACTATCCGCAAATCCACTAACCTTTGTGTCATCCGGAAACTTACTAATCAATCCAGTTACATTTTCCTCCAAATCATTTATATATATTACAAACAGCAAAGGTCCCAGCACTGATCCCTGAGGAACACCACTTGCCACAGCCCTCCATTCAGAAATGCACCCTTCCACTGCTACCCTCTGTCTTCTTTGACCGAGCCAGTTTTGCATTCACCTTGCCAGCTCACCTCTGATGCCATGCGACTTCACCTTTTGCACCAGTCTGCCATGAGGGACCTTGTCAAAGGCCTTACTGAAGTCTATGTAGACAACATCCACTGCCTTACCCTCATCAATCATCTTCGTCACTTCCTTGAAAAACTCGATCAAATTCGTGAGACACGACCTCCCCTTCACAAAACCATAGATGAGTTGTATCTATGTTCATTTAGGTGAATTTTAACAATGCTGTGATTAGAAGATGTAATTACCCATGATGTTTGCCACATTATTAATTCCGTCAAGCTGTCAAGTAAAAGGTAAACATTTTAAATATGGAAAAGTCTTCAGAGATCTAGGGGTACATGTTCATAGCTCCTTGAAAGTGGAGTCACAGGTGGACAGAGTGGTGAAGAAGGCATTCGGCATGCTTGGTTTCATCGGTCAGAACATTGAATACAGGAGTTGTGATGCCTTGTTGAAGTTGTACAAGACATTGGTAAGGCCACACTTGGAATACTGTGTGCAATTCTGGTCACCCTACTATAGAAAGGATATGATTAAACTAGAAAGAGTGCAGAAAAGATTTACTAGGATGCTACCGGGACTTGATGGATTGAGTTATAAGGGGAGGCTGAATAGACTGGGACTTTTTTCTTTGGAGCGTAGGAGGCTGAGGGGTGACCTTATAGAGGTCTATAAAATAATGAGGGGCATAGACAAGGTAGATAGTCAATATCTTTTCCCAAAGATAGGGGAGTCTAAAACTAGAGGGCATAGGTTTAAGGTGAGAAGGGAGAGATACAAAAGTGTCCAGAGGGGCAATTTTTTTCACACAGAGGGTGGTGAATGTCTGGAACAAGCTGCCAGAGGTAGTAGTAGGAGCGGGTACAATTTTGTCTTTTAAAAAGCATTTAGATAGTTACATGGGTACGATGGGTATAGAGGGATATGGGCCAAATGTGGGCAATTGGGATTAGTTTAGGGGTTTAAAAAAAAAGGGCAGCATGGACAAGTTGGGCTGAAGAGCCTGTTTCCATGCTGTAAACCTCTGTGACTCTATGACTCTATGACCTCCAATGGGCACAATGGGAAGCCAATTTCTACTCCAATTCCGTAATCATATTTTCCTTAAATTTACTGCAAAACATTAACAGCAAACTAAAGCTTTGCAATGTAGTACTTATAATATAACTAAACAAATAAAATTATAACAGAGAGGAAAAGAGGTTGAAAAAAATGCCCTTAGTGTCCAATGCCTGCACTTTAATGAAAATATTAATCTAGAACATAGAACATTACAGCGCAGTACAGGCCCTTCGGCCCTCGATGTTGCGCTGACCAGTGGAACCAATCTAAAGCCCCTCTAATCTACACTGTTCCAATATCATCCATATGTTTATCCATCATCCATATGTTTATCCACAATCTGTGGATTAATCTGTGTCCACATGGTGGGCCTAAAATTGAAATCTTCTTGAGGTAATGATGAGAGTTTGCCATTGGGACTAGTGTTGTGAGATTGCCCTGTTTCCACACAAGTAATCATTCCTTGATGCAGTCAGAGGAAAAAAGCGTTTCTGTTTCCAAGCTGAAAGATTTATTTGAAAGCAGATTTTTCAGTGGAAATGTCAAAACACAAGACCATCAATTCAATCAAACAAGGAATGACCTACTCGACTCAGGAAGACCATCTCATTGATAAGGGTAATCCTGGATGTGAAATATCTATTAATTAAATTTAATTATTAGTAATAGGCTTGGAAATGAGCTAATAATTAAATTAGTTGATAGAGATAATTTCCAAATTTCTGTTTCAAGCAAGAAATTTCACCCATTGCAAGTGCATATCAGAAGATTAGGTTGGAATGATTATCAAATCAATTAAATTACTTACCAGAAAATCATATGTAGAATGCACGTTAATTTCCCACACATGGTCCAACTAGGCTGATTCCTGAGGTTAGCGAATTAACCCTCAGATGTCACTATAAATAGAGGAAGATTGTAATACTTGTATATGGTCACGAAACACATGAAAATATTACTGCCCATTAATGAGTAATTTTACCGACGTTTTATAGAAGGTATTATTATGTGTTTGTATTGCCAGCAAGGCATGTTAAAGAAAGCTGATTTGAGAGAGGGAGGTGGCACACCAAGGGAGGTTTAATGAAAGAGCTTTAGTGTCGCCCAATTTGCTGCCCAAGCTGAGTTAGCCAATCTCTGCCAGAACAGTAATGAGAGCTTCAGCATTCTTGGGCTGAGGAGAAAAAGTAACCTGTTTTCAAAAATGTGCATTCCTGAATGTTGAACGAAGGTGAGAGTAGTATCTTGCAAAGTCAGATGGCCACCAAGTAGTTTAACAAGTGAACAGCTTATTAAGGTAAGTAACTATGCACAGAGAGTGATATAAAGGCTACCATACTCCACGACTCCAGACTCTGAGCTGGCAAGGAAAACCCACGCTCAGCTCCAGGATTCGCACGCCCTGGCCCGATTGGCCAAATAGGTCACATGACCCTCCGAGAGCTTGTCACTAAAAGAGACAGACTGGCACAGTGAATCTGGGCAATGGTCTGGCACACCAAGAGTGTCTGCTGGTACTTTTCATCAAACATTATAAGTGAAATGGGGCCACCTCAGCCCAAGAAAGTGTCTGCTGGTACTTTTCATCAAACATTATAAGTGAAATGGGGCTACCTCAGGGGACTAACAGGCCACTGGTACCCATGAGAGCATACCTCAGGAAGACTCTGAGTCATTTGAAGAACACAGCAAAAAAAGGGGAGAAAATTGGGGAAAATATGAGAAACCTTGGAAGGGAAAAGCAATTATATAGCTTATTTACATGGCATGTTCGTGCAACAGAGATTATTAATATTACCACACTACCACACGACCAGAAGGACGTGGAGGCTTTAGAGAGAGTGCAGAGGAGGTTTACCAGGATGTTGCCTGGTATGGAAGGACTTAGTTATGAGGAGAGATTGGGTAAACTGGGGTTGTTCTCACTGGAAAGACGGAGGATGAGGGGTGACCTAATAGAGGTGTATAAGATTATGAAAGGCATAGATAGGGTGAACGGTTTTTCCCAGGTCGGTGGTGACGTTCACGAGGGGTCATAGGTTCAAGGTGAGATGGGGGAGGTTTAACACGGATATCAGAAGGATGTATTTTACACAGAGGGTGGTGGGAGTCTGGAATGCGCTGCCGGGCAAGGTGGTGGAGGCGGACACACTGGAAACGTTTAAGACTTATCTAGATAGCCACATGAACGGAGTGGGAATGGAGGGATACAAAAGAATGGTCTAGTTTGGACCCGGGAGCGGCGCGGGCTTGAAGGGCCGAAGGGCCTGTTCCTATGCTGTATTGTTCTTTGTTTGTTCTTTGTACCAGGGAATAAAAGAAAGCGTAAAACCAAAGTAGATCAGGTGGAGAATAAAAGATCAAATTTGAAGTCATTTCTATTGAAGATTGAGCATCATAATGGAATTGCTAATGTGAAACAATCTGAAGTTACAAAATTATGCCTCTATCAAATAGTCGAGAAATGTCATATTTACATTCGACCTTTGTTTGCTAATGTCTAAGGTACAATTTACAATTGTGTAACTGAGTCACAAGTTAAAGCCATAATTAATTCAACTTATGAAAAAGAATGCCTCAGCATCTTTTGTGTGCTACAGAAGTTGGACACATATTTATTTCAGATTGCATTTACTATGAATTCTGCCCACAACCTTTCAGCAGAATTCTGTGCATGTCAAAAATGTATATCAATTGCAGTGGATGTGAATATGTTTGTATTCGAACATTATCATTACATGCAACATAGAAATGTTGATGCACTTACATAAGGTATAAAGGCAGGATTAATTCTCATCAGCCTTTACGAGAATCAAATTGCAGAGTGGAGTGACAATCCCGATGTACCATGCATTGATTTGTTTTTAGTCTTGGCACCTTACCTTCACTTAGAAAAATTTACCCGAATTGTTTTGATAAACAAGAGTGGTGGAATAATTCTTCCAGTTTCTTTGTTCTGATGATGCCACCTTTAAAAACAGTGTTTCTGACATGTTTGCCTTTCTCCTCCACCAATGTTTCCCCCTACTATGTTAACAGTCAACCATGTCTGACCCATCTCCCTCACCTCTGCTCTCACCCCTTGCCCTGACTCCCAGAACCATGCTAGGATCCCTCTTGTTCTCAATTTTTACCCCACCACCTCCCCATTCAAAGGTTCATCTCCTCCATTTCCATCAATTCCGGCATGCAGTCACCACTAAACACATCTTCCCCTCACTCTTCCCCCACCTTGTCAGTATTCTGAGGGATCACTCCTCCGTAACACCTTGGTCCACTCCTCCACTGTCTCCAACCCTTCATCCCCTTCCCACAGCACCTTCCCACACAATCGCAGAATTTCCACCATCTGCCCCATTATCTCCTCCCTCCTCACTGTCCAAGGGCCCAAGCACTCCTTTCAGCATTTCATTTGCACCTCCTCCAATGTGGTTTATTGCATTCGCTACTCCCAATGCAATTCCATCTTCACTAGGGAGACTAAACACAGACTGGGTGACTGATTAGCAGAACACTTTTGCTCAATCCACAAACATGACCCCAACCTTCCTGTCATTCACGAGTTCAACTCAGCATCTTGTTCTCATGTCCTTCACCTGCTGCCCAACACCAACTGGAGGAACACATAGAAAAATAGAAACTAGAAAGTAGGCCATTCAGCCCTTCGCACCATTCATCTTGATCATGGCTGATCGTCGAATTAAATATCCTGATCCCCTCTTCCTCCCCTATCCCTTGGTCCTTTTAGCCCCAAGAGCTATATCTAATCTCTTCTTGAAATCAGACAACGTTTTAGCCTCAACTACATTCGGTGGCAGTGAATTCCACACATTCACCACCTTCTGGGTGAAGAAATTTCTCCTCACCTCAGGTATAAAAGGTTTACCCCTTATCCTCAAACTATGACCCCGAGTTCTGGACTCCCCCACCATTGGGAACATTCTTTCTGAATCTATCCTGTTTAACCCTCTTAGAATTTTATAGGTTTCTATGAGATCCCCTTTCACTCTTCTAAACTCCAGTGAATATAATCCTAACTGACTTAATCTCTCCTCATATGACAGACCTGCCATCCCAGGAATTAGCCTGGTAAACCTTCGCTGTACTCCCTCTATAGCAAGGGCATCCTTCCTCAGATAAGGACACCAAAACTGCACACAATACTCCAGGTGTGGCTTCACCAACGTCACTATTGCTGCAATTGCCCTATACAATTGCAGCAAAAAAACCCTATCCCGAAACTCAAATCCTCACATCTTACAACGAAGTATGTTCCAGCCTTCTGGACTCAACACTGAGTTCAGCAACTTTAGACTGTGAACATTCCCTCCCACCTTGACTCCTTTTTTGCTTTTGGTTTCCTTGGTTTGTCTGCTTGGCCCCTTTTTGTTTAATCTCTCCTTTGTTTGTCCTGATGCAAACACCCCCTCCCCTTTTGGACCATCTGTCACTTGTTCTTCAGTTTTGCTTTCACTGAGCACCGACCTTTGTTCTCCTATTAACACATTCTGCTATCTTATCTTTATGTTATTATTAGTATTTCTTCAGTCCTTAGTGCTCCCATTAACACCTTCTTTGACTTGTGTCCATGACATCTTTGTCAGTCTCTTCTTAGTTCCCATCTGTCTGTGACCTTATACTCTGTCCTCCTCCAGCCCCTCTCTAACTACCTAATCCATTACACTTCTAGCCATCTTCAGTTTTGAAGAAGAGCCAGATTGGATTCAAAACATTAACTCTGTTTCCCTCTCCGCAAATGCTGTCAGGTCTGCTGAATTCATCCAGCATTTCCCATATCTGCAGTATTTAGCTTTTATTATGGTAGAATAAATCTTGGGCTAAAGCAACTGATGGCTACAATTGTCTTCTTTCCGCTTCCTCATCTAGAATTCCCCTCCCAGACTTACATCTTATGTTATGAGGTACAGGCACCTTTAAGGAATCATATCACAAACTGCTGCCAATCTCGACCACCTTGAGGGGATGTTGTGTATTCATCCCCTGAATTGAATTCAGTAAGAAGTTTAACAACACCAGGTTAAAGTCCAACAGGTTTATTTGGTAGCAAAAGCTACACAAGCTTTCGGAGCTCCAAGCCCCTTCTTCAGGTGAGTGGGAATTCCGTTCACAAACAGAGCATATAAAGACACAAACTCAATTTACATGAATAATGGTTGGAATGCGAATACTTACAACTAATCAAGTCTTTAAGAAACAAAACAATGTGAGTGGAGAGAGCATCAAGACAGGCTAAAAAGATGTGTATTGTCTCCAGACAAGACAGCCAGTGAAACTCTGCAGGTCTAGGCAACTGTGGGGGTTACAAATAGTGTGACATGAACCCAATATCCCGGTTGAGGCCGTCCTCGTGTGTGCGGAACTTGGCTATCAGTTTCTGCTCAGCGACTCTGCGCTGTCATGTGTTGCGAAGGCCGCCTTGGAGAACGCTTACCCGAATATCAGAGGCCGAATGCCCGTGACGGGCACGGGCATTCGGCCTCTGATATTCGGGTAAGCGTTCTCCAAGGCGGCCTTCGCGACACACGACAGCACAGAGTCGCTGAGCAGAAACTGATAGCCAAGTTCCGCACACACGAGGACGGCCTCAACCGGGATATTGGGTTCATGTCACACTATTTGTAACCCCCACAGTTGCCTAGACCTGCAGAGTTTCACTGGCTGTCTTGTCTGGAGACAATACACATCTTTTTAGCCTGTCTTGATGCTCTCTCCACTCACATTGTTTTGTTTCTTAAAGACTTGATTAGTTGTAAGTATTCGCATTCCAACCATTATTCATATAAATTGAGTTTGTGTCTTTATATGCTCTGTTTGTGAACAGAATTCCCACTCACCTGAAGAAGGGGCTTGGAGCTCCGAAAGCTTGTGTGGCTTTTGCTACCAAATAAACCTGTTGGACTTTAACCTGGTGTTGTTAAACTTCTTACTGTGTTTACCCCAGTCCAACGCCAGCATCTCCACATCTTGAATTCAGTATGCAAGCAGCAGCAGTAAGAGTCAGATGCATATAATTAACCTCCTAATTAACATTATTTTTATATGGCCAGATCTTCAGATAAAGGATCTGTTTTGGGGCCACTGCTGTTTATCATTTTCATAAATGACCTGGATGAGGGCGTAGAAGGATGGGTTAGTAAATTTGCAAATGACACTAAAGTCGGTGAAGTTGTAGACAGTGCGGAGGGAAGTGGCAGGTTACAGAGGAACATAGGTAAGATGCAGAGCTGGGCTGAGAGGTGGCAAATGGAGTTTAATGCGGAAAAGTGTGAGGTGATTCACTTTGGAAGGAGTAACAGGAATACAGAGTACTGGGCTAATGGTAAGATACTTGGTAATGTGGATGAACAGAGAGATCTGGGTGTCTATGTGCATAGATCCCTGAAAGTTGGCACCCAGGTTGATAGGGTTGTTAAGAAGGCATACGGTGTGTTAGCTTTTATTGGTAGAGGGATTGAGTTTCGGAGCCATGAGGTCATGCTGCAACTGTACAGAACTCTGGTGCGGCCGCACTTGGAGTATTGCGTACAGTTCTGGTCGCCGCATTATAGAAAAGATGTGGAAGCGTTGGAAAGGGTGCAGAGGAGATTTACCAGGATGTTGCCTGGTATGGTGGGAAGATTGTATGAGGAAAGGCTGAGGGACTTGAGGTTGTTTTCGTTAGAGAGCAGAAGGTTAAGAGGATTAGATAGCGTGGATAGTGAGAGCCTTTTTCCTTGGATGGTGATGGCTAACACGAGGGGACATAGCTTTAAATTGAGGCGTGAGAGATATAGGACAGATGTTAGAGGTAGGTTCTTTACTCAGAGAGTAGTAAGGGTGTGGAATGCCCTGCCTGCAGCAGCAGTGGACTCGTCAACATTAAGAGCATTCAAATGGTTATTGGATAAACATGGATGATATTGGAATAGTGTCGGTTAGATGGGCTTTAGATTGGTTTCACTGGTCGGCGCAACATAGGGGGCCGAAGGGCCTGTACTGCGCTGTAATGTTCTATGTTCTATGTTCTACTATTGCTTCATAAATACTTGAGGTGTAGTTGGTATGCTTATATTGAAGAAAAAAATGTTACATGATCTGAGGACGACTTCTAGTGAGGCACGCAACTCGAAGTGTTCCCTCATAAACGGAGTGCAACAGAGGTTCACCAGATTAATTGCTGGGATGGTGGGATTGTTTTAGGAAGAGAGATTGGGGAGACAGGGTTTGTATTCACTATTGTTTCAAAGAATGAAATCTCATTGAAACTTATAAAGTATCCTCTGATCACACCAGAAAAATGCTGTTAAGAGTGAATCACATCCATGTCCAAAGATGTGTGGGTTAGGTGGATTGGCTATGCTAATTTGCCCCTTAGTGTCAGGGGGATTATCAGGGTAAATATGTGGGGTTACAGAGATAGGGCCTGGGTGGGATTGTTGTCGGTGCAGGCTCGATGGGCCGAATTGCCTCCTTCTGTACTGTAGGGATTCAATGATTCTATGTAGTAAAACTGCCGCATTCCTATAGTGTTAAGGGGCAATAAAAACAGGATCTTATCATCACAGTCAAATACTTATAATAAGCTTTTTAAATTTTTCATACATTCATTCAGAATTTTGCCATTAAGAGAGTCATGAATTCAGCTTTGGGTTTGCCCAGCATTTAAAGGGTTGACAGGCAATTAATGATTATTGCAGCTTTTTAGTTCAGTGTGGTGTTCCTTCTTGTCCACTAATGGTAATATCTAGCCACATGACAATCCAGGTTCTGCTCTTTGAGAAGTTCAAGTACAGAAGATGGTCATGATTCACAGCAAAAGTTGGTGAGGTATAATTAATTTCTCCTTCAGAAAGTGCAACCAAATATGAACAAGAATGATTGACATAGTGAATTGTAGTTTTGGCTGACAGTCACCCCTGCATTAAATTAACTTCATTCATAAAGATCACAGCTGGTAGATCTTACATCTGTCCTCACATTTTAAGCATTTCTGTACATGTATAACTAGATATGCTGAACTCCAAAACAATGATTCCTTGTACAAGTCGTGCCTCAGAAGGGCAAGTCGTGCCTCGCAAATTTGATAGAATTTTTTGAGGAGGTAACTAAGTGTGTTGATGAAGGTAGGGCAGTTGATGTCATATACATGGATTTTAGTTTGATAAGGTCTCCCATGGTCGGCTTATGATGAAAGTAAGGAGGTGTGGGATAGAGGGAAAGTTGGCCGATTGGATAGGTAACTGGCTGTCTGATCGAAGACAGAGGGCGGTGGTGGATGGAAAATTTTCGGACTGGAGGCAGGTTGCTAGCGGAGTGCCACAGGGATCAGTGCTTGGTCCTTTGCTCTTTGTGATTTTTATTAATGACTTAGAGGAGGGGGCTGAAGGGTGGATCAGTAAATTTGCTGATGACACCAAGATTGGTGGAGTAGTGGATGAGGTGGAGGGACATAGATAGGATGCAAAGCTGGGCTGAAAAATGGCAAATGGAGTTTAACCCTGATAAATGTGAGGTGATTCATTTTGGTAGGACTAATTTAAATGTGGATTACAGGGTCAAAGGTAGGGTTCTGAAGACTGTGGAGGAACAGAGAGATCTTGGGGTCCATATCCACAGATCTCTAAAGGTTGCCACTCAAGTGGATAGAGCTGTGAAGAAGGCCTATAGAGTGTTAGCTTTTATTAACAGGGGGTTGGAGTTTAAGAGCCGTGGGGTTATGCTGCAACTGTACAGGAGCTTGATGAGACCACATTTGGAATATTGTGTGCAGTTCTGGTCACCTCACTATAAGAAGGATGTGGAAGCGCTGGAAAGAGTGCAGAGGAGATTTACCAGGATGCTGCCTGGTTTGGAGGGTAGGTCTTATGAGGAAAGGTTGAGGGAGCTAGGGCTGTTCTCTCTGGAGCGGACGAGGCTGAGGGGAGACTTAATAGAGGTTTATAAAATGATGAAGGGGATAGATAGAGTGAACGTTCAAAGACTATTTCCTCGGGTGGATGGAGCTATTACAAGGGGGCATAACTATAGGGTTCGTGGTGGGAGATATAGGAAGGATATCAGAGGTAGGTTCTTTACTCAGAGAGTGGTTGGGGTGTGGAATGGACTGCCTGCTGTGATAGTGGAGTCAGACACTTTAGGAACATTTAATCAGTTATTGGATAGGCACATGGAGCACACCAGGATGATAGGGAGTGGGATAGCTTGATCTTGGTTTCAGATAAAGCTCGGCACAACATCGTGGGCCGAAGGGCCTGTTCTGTGCTGTACTGTTCTATGATCTATGTTCTATGTACATATATTTCTTATTTCATTTAAGATAAGGCCTTTAGTTTTACAAGGAGAAAAAGTGGCACAGTGGTTAGCACTGCTGCCTCAAAGTGCCAGGGACCCAGGTTCGATTCCCGGCTTGGGTTACAGTCTATGTGGAGTTTGCACATTCTCCTTGTGTCTGTTTGGGTTTCCTCCGGGTACTCCGGTTTCCTCCCCCAAGTCTGAAATACGTGCTAGTCAGGTGCATTGGCCATGCTAAATTCTCTCTCAGTGTACCCAAATGGGTGCTGTAGCGTGGCGACTAGGAGATTTTCACAGTAACTTCATTACAGTATTAATGTAAGCCTACTTGTGACACTAATAAAAAAATTTCAAAGATGTTGTGCTCAGTTGTTCACTGTTTATTTATGTTTGATTATATCCATTGACTGTGTTCCATGCTGTGTGCTGTGAATCAAGGCATTGGGTCTGGTTACTGAGAAAGAGAAATGGAAAGCAAACAGGAAACTTGTGCCTGTAGACATTTTAAAAACTTTTTGTAATAAAGTCTTGTTCACACATAGAACCTGGTAAGAATCATCTCTGCACGTCTCAAAGGTATAATAGTAACCGTCTCTTTAATCCTCATAAATCAAACCTCCCCCTTTGAGGCCAGTAATAAATCACTGAGATTTCAAGCTGGCCATCATGATAATGAAGAGGGTGGACTTCAAGCACTAACGCTTTACTGGATGTAGTGAGGGGAGACTGATGGTGGACCAAGAAAATAGTCATTTTAAAAAGAATCAGGTAGATTTTAGTTTTATGCATTTGATGGCAGGATAATTTTTAAATTTAAATTGGGTGTCCAAAAAGTTATGATTTACATGTTGATGGTTAGCTTGTTATTTTCATGCTTCTATTTCTTATATATGGGTTTGTGCTGCTATATCACAGTTTTTTTTCACAGTTGGGATAGCAATCAACACCCCAAGCTGCAGGAGCTGAATCCCTGCAGTTTTTCGTACAGGGAACTAGTCAGAAGGCAACACCATTTCACTGAACATGAGAGGGAGAAACTAGAGACTAGTATGGGCAAGAGGAATGATGGTGTGGGAATAGAATAGAAAGAGCAGGAACAGCCCCATTCTGTGCTGTATTTATTCTTGGACTGAGGGACATTTCCCAGTGATTTCTGAAACAAAAATAATCAAAACATCAATAAAGTGGGAATTCTTTCTTCAGAGAGAAATACAGTCAATGCATAATTAGATTGGCCAGCAACTTAATCAGAAGCATGTAATGACTGACATTCTCACATTAACCAATAGACTAAAAAAATAAATTCATGGGTATTGTAGTCTCACAGGCTTATGAGTGCATGACCTCCTCCTCTATTGAAAGAGTGGCCACCATCATGGGAAGTCAAATATGGCCAGCTAATAAGTGAACCCAAACAGGGTGCAGTGGCCTCTGTGCTATATTGGCAACCGTTAAGTATTCAAAGACCTCGCCAGAGCAATATTTAAAGGCATCTCGGCCTAGTGGTATAGGTCACTAACCTAAGTTAATGGTAATCCACAAACCTAGGGCAATGCTCTGGGATTCCAGGCTTGAACCCCATCACAGTAGATGGTAAACCATCCATTGGCAGGCATGGGTGAGCTGAAAGATTTCCAGAGCGATTATGGCACCTGAGCTATATGTTCAGCAGGCCAATGGTGTCAGTCAGGTTTTCAGTGGGAACTGCTTGTCACCCAGGAGCCATCCACTGAGACTGTCTGGATGTGTGAAGATCTGAGGCAACTGAGACTGCCAAAGTAAAGACATCATGGGAGGTCATTGGGAACTTCCTATACCTCCAGGATAGTTATGCAGCAGTCGCATACCAGCAGCACATTTCGTGATTGGAAGCCCTTAAAATTAACAAATATGCCTGGTGGGTCCACTGGAGTCTTGAATGTCATTTTGTGTGCTGTACATGACACCCTGACCCTGAGGATATCCTGCCATTGAAGTGAAACGTATAGCCCTTTGAGCCTGACTGGTTTCATCTGTCAAAATGTATGTATTGTGAGGCCCTCTGACACAAAGCATCATCACCTGGGTAATACAATGTTGCAGTAAGAAGTCTCACAACACCAGGTTAAAGTCCAACAGGTTTATTTGGTAGCAAATACCATAAGCTTTCGGAGCGCTGCCCCTTCGTCAGATGGAGTTGTGTCATAGGACTCCATCTGACGAAGGGGCAGCGCTCCGAAAGCTTATGGTATTTGCTACCAAATAAACCTGTTGGACTTTAACCTGGTGTTGTGAGACTTCTTACTGTGCTTACCCCAGTCCAACGCCGGCATCTCCACATCATGAATACAATGTTGAGCAGGGAATTGTGAATTCCTGCACTTGTCTACAGCTGAGCCTCAGAATGTGCCAGACAAATAAAAGTTCAAAGCTTCATCACCATGGACAATGAATGTTGTCCAGCTTCTAACAGTCTTAGATCTTCCAACTTCACTGCACAAAGGTCAGCAACTCCTACTGCTCCAGTTGATGTAATATGCTTGGATTTCTAAAAAAATATTTAATAAGGTACCGCAAAAAAAAACTACGTAATAAGATAACAGCCCATGGCGTTGAGGGTAGTATAGTATCATGTATCGAGGCTAACTGATAGAAGAGAGAGAGTTGGAATAAGTGGTGCATTTTCAGAGTAGCAACGTCTAACTAATGGAGTGCCACAGTGCTGGGGTCTCAATTATTTGTAACATATATTAATGACTTGGATGAGGAAAGTGAATATACTCTTGCTAAGTTGCCGCATGACACAAAAATAGGTGGGAAGGCTAGTGGTGAGGATCACACAAACAGTCTAATGAGGGATATCGACAGGTTAGGTGAGTGGGCAAAAAATTGGCAGATGGAATATAATGTTGGAAAATGTGAAGTTGAAAACTTCGGTAGGAAGAATAAAGGAAGTGAGTATTATTTAAATGGAGAAAAACTGCAGAAAGCTGCAGCACTGAGGGGTTTGGAGGTCCCTGTGCATGAATCGCAAAACATGAGCATGCAAGTTCAGCAGGTAAATGGGAGGGAAAATTGAATGTTGGTGTTTGTTTCAAAGGGAATGGAATATAAAAATAGGATAGTCTTGCTAAAACTATACAAGGCACTAGTTAGACCATACCTGGAATACTGTGAATAGTTTTGGTCCTATAATCTAAGGAAAGATATACTGGCATTGGAGGCAGTCCAGAGAAGGTTCACAAGATTGATTCCAAGTATGAGGGATTGGGCCTGTAGTCATTGAAGTTTAGAAGAATGAAAGGTCACTTTATTGAGATATTTAGGTTTCTCAAGGGGCTGGATAGTGTAAATGCGGATAAATTGTCTCCCCTTGTGGGACAGTCTAGGACCAGAGGGCATCATCTCAGTCAGGGGTCATCCATTAAAAACAGAGATGAGGAGGAATTTCTTCTCTCAGAGGGTAGTGAATCTATGGAATTCTTTACCACAGAGAGTTGTAGAGGCTGGGTTGTTAAGTATGTTCAGGCTGAGATAGACCGATTTTTTTATCAATAAGAGAATCAACGTTTATGGGGATAAGACTGGAAAGTGGAGTGGAGGATTATATCAGAAAAATTATGATCTCATTGAATGGTGGAGCAGAATCACTGGGTCGAATGGCCAACGTCTTGTGCTCTATCTGCTCGAGGGAGCTGTGCAGTGATCAGTGTGCAGAGGGAAATGGCTTCCTGTGGATGCCACCCATTAACCAGCCCCTTTGCCACATCCAGATGCCTATTCTCTGTTTTGCATGCTGCTGGTGGAAACCTGGGGCCCTATTTTACCATTTTGATTCTAAGAGCTATGCGGACTTAAAACTGGGAATGTTTCGGATCCAATTTTTAGACCAGTTCTCAGGCACCCCCATACGCACTCTGCCTGAAAAAATATCAGCGATTCCAAATCACACTACAGAAGCCTGTGGGCGGTGCTTAACGCACCCAAAATCCTGCAGCTCCGACCGGCACCTCCAACTGCGCATGCACAAAAAAAATGATAGAATGCTGCTCCTCTGCCACATCGCTCCTGGGTCGGATCATGCCTCCCCGTGGCCCCCACAGACATTGCCCCACCCCCATAACATTACTGACCTACTTATTCCCCCACCCTCTCCGCCACGCAGACAGATCGTGGGCCCTTCCTCCCATTTCCCCCTACCGATCTCAGGTAGAGTGGCAGCGGACCCCCCTTCCCCCTCTCTGATCACAGGCAGAGTGGCAGCGGACCCCCCCTTCCCCCTCACTGATAACAGGCAGAGTGGCAGCGGACCCCCTCTCCCCCCTCACTGATCACAGGCAGAGTGGCAGTGGACCCCCCCCATTCACCCTCACTGATCACAGGCAGAGTGGCAGCGGACCCCCTCTCCCCCCTCACTGATCACAGGCAGAGTGGCAGCGGACCCGCCTTCCCCCTCACTGATCACAGGCAGAGTGGCAGCGGACCCCCCCTTCCCCCTCACTGATCGGCGGCACGGTAGCACAGTGGTTAGCACTGCTGCTTCACAGCTCCAGGGTCCCGGGTTCGATTCCCGGCTCGGGTCACTGTCTGTGTGGAGTTTGCACATTCTCCTCGTGTCTGCGTGGGTTTCCTCCGGGTGCTCCGGTTTCCTCCCACAGTCCAAAGATGCGCGGGTTAGGTTGATTGGCCAGGTTAAAAAAAAAAAATTGCCCCTTAGAGTCCTGAGATGCGTAGGTTAGAGGGATTAGTGGGTAAAATATGTGGGGGTAGGGCCTAGGTGGGATTGTGGTCGGTGCAGACTCGATGGGCCGAATGGCCTCCTTCTGCACTGTAGGGTTTCTATGATTCTTTCTATGATTCTATGATCACAGGCAGAGTGGCAGTGGACCCCCCTTCACGCTCACTGATCACAGGCAGAGTGGCAGTGGACCCCCCTTCCCCTTCACTGATCACAGGCAGGGTGGCAGCGGACCCCTCCTCCCCCTCACTGATCTCAGGCAGAGTGGCAGCGGACCCCCCATCCCCACCCCACCGCTCTCAAGCAGAGAGCCATCAGACACTCGGCACTTACCTCCTCACTAACTGTAATACCCAAATTGGACTTTTGTGGAGCATGTCTGTTTCCCGCCGATTCTGGCTGGGTGAATGCAGTGGTAAAGGGGGAAGTGCCGGTAAGGTTGGGCGTGCAGCCCATTAAGTCAACTTAAATGCATTCAAATGCATTAAAATGGCTGTCACGCCCATTTTGGGTGTGGTCCCGATCTAGGTCATTTTCGGGCCTTGGTAAAGGGGGAACCGGCGTGGAGGCGGGCGCGGATCACGCTACTCGCTTCACACCCGACTTTACCAGTTTTTCGCACCCAAAGACGGGTGCAAGTTGATGAGAAAATCAGACCTTTGGTGCCTCTCCCACTGTGTATGCCTACTGTAGGATGCTGCAGTTCCTTCTCGGTGCTCCATCCTATTTGGAATTTGTGAAACACATATCCTCATGTAAGTTCCCAAGCTTCAGAGTCAAAACAACTGGCCTCAATGAGATTGCATCAATTTTCTTGCAGCAAACTATCCAAAGTATACGCTTCAAGGAGTTTTTTTCCTGTTAACACTAGCCTTACTGTGGCTGACCCGATGATTGCCAATTTCCCATCTTTTACTGATGCTATGAGCACTCAGTGATTTCCTGCTGTGTATTCGCCTTCTAAAATTGACACGCTGGTGACACTGTGTGCGACTCTCTTCGCCATTGGGAAACAGCCATTGAATGTGCAAAATGGCTTGATATTGCCTTTTTAATTGACTAGATTGACCATGTGTTTGGCCCACAGGCTTTCCTGCCCCACACACTCATTCACCTATTCGGCCCCAATCCTGCCTCCAACTGCCTGGTAAAATTTCACTCATAGAATACCAAAAAGAGTTAATGCTGTGATAAAGTCATTTAAAGGATTTTGAAAATTATCTTTCGAAAGCTAAATGACTTAAAAAGCACAATCTAATTGAATGGTGAAACAGGCTCGAGGGGATGAATGGCCAACTTTAAGTCTGATATTGCCAAAGTATTAGTCAATGCAATAGATATCATTAAATATTCACATTAGATAGCTTATCTTTTCAGAAATTTTACTTGCATGTATTTTCTTCCATCAGGAAATTAATTAACGTGGGGAAATGGTGGCATTGTGATAATGTCACTGGACTAGTAAGACCAAGGTTAATACTCTGAGGACATGGTTTCAAATCCCATCGTGGCCATTTGTGGAACTTAAATGCAATAAATAAATCTGAAATTGAAAGCTAGTCTTAGTAATTATGTAATATCATCGATAGCTATAAAAACCCATTTGGTTCATGGATGTCCTTTAGGCAGGAAATGTGCCATCTGTACCTCAACTGGCCTGCATCTAATTCCAGACTCACAGCAATGTGGTTGACTCTTAACTGCTCTAAAATTGTCTTAGCGAGCCATTCAGTTCAAATGCAATGTGAGATGAGTGACAAATGCTGGCCTGGCCTGGCCAGCAACACCTATATGTCTATTGATTAAAATGGTCCAGATGAGACTTTTTAAAAATGTATTCATTCATGAGACGTGGGTGGCACTGACTAGGCCAGCATCCCTAATTGCCCTTGAAAAGGTGGTTGTGAACTGCCTTCTTGAACCATTGCAATCCATGGTTGCAGTGCAATTATAAAGACAATTCCAGGATTTTGGCTCAGCGACAGTGAAGGAACAATGATATGCTTCCAAGTCAGGCTAGTCTTCAACTTGGAGGGAACCTGCAGCTGGTAGTTTCCCCATGTTTCTGCCACCCATGTCCTTCTGGATGGTAGAGATCATGGAGTTTGGAAGGTATTGTCGAAGGAGCCTTGGTGAGTTGCTGCGGTGTATCTTGTGGGTGGTACTCATTGCTGACACTGTGGTGAAGGGAGTTAATTTTTAAGATATTGGATGGGGTTTTAATTAAGCAGGCTCCAGAGATCTGGATGGTCGTTGAGCTTCCTGAGAGTTGGTGAAGTTGCACTCACCCAAACAAGTTGAAAGGCACTTCTGACTTGTGCCTTATAGATTGTGGGCAGACTTTGAGTGGTTTACTCACCACAGAATTCCAAGCCTCTGAGCTGTTCTTGTTAGCCACAGTATTTATATTTTTGATCCAGTTCAGTAACCCTCAGAATGTTGATAAAGAGGGATTCAATGATGTTAAATCCACTGTAATACAATTGTGATGGTTGGATTCTGTCTTTCTGGAGATGGTCATTGTATGGCACTTCTGTGGCCAGAATCTTCCTTGCCATTTATCAGCCCAAGGCAGCATAGTGGCACAGTGGTTAGCACTGCTCCTTCACAGTGCCAGGGACTTAGATTTAATTCGGCCTCAGGTCACTGTCCTTTATATCCATTGAGGAAGTGTCAAAGACAATGTCACTTAGGGTAACTTATTATAATTGTTATCTTACTGGACTAGTTAATCCAGAGGTCCAGACTCACTTCAGGAGCTGGGGAATGTAAATTCAGTTAATTAAATAAACCTGGACTTCAAAGCTTAGCATCAGTACTAAAGAACATGTAGTGACCGGATCATCATAAAAATCCATCTAATTCATGAATGTTCTTTCAGGAAAGAAATCAGCCATCTTTAGCCAGTCTGGGCTATACGCCACCCCAGACCCACAGCAAATTAATTGATTATTAACAGTGCTCTGGAACGTGCTTGCAAGCTATTCAGTTGTATCAATTGATTATGAAGAAGTTTCCAAGTACTCCTGAATAGTTGTGTGTTACATCCTGCGCAACATTATGCTGCAAGTGAGGTTTGAACCTACAGGAGGAACAAGGCACAGAGCACAAAGTCACTTCAGATGAATCTGAGGGGAAGGAGGAGGTGGAAGGCAATATGAGTAATGCACCACCATTGGCAATCATTGCTGCCTGAATGCCTTCATTATTGCGACGTCCACTTAGGCTCCACCTGCACATCCATCTGCTAGCCACCTGCAGAAGTCTTTTTTTTATCCCTTAATACTCCCAATGCCACTAACTGAAAGCAGTCCTGTAAACAACTAAACTCCTTCCCACCAGCACTGCTTCAAATTGCATGTTTGAAGTGTCCTTTTAAACACTGGCATTCCGATCTCATTGTGCCTATCATCATCACGCCCACTGACACTAATTGGTTGGAAAACCAGGAAATCATATGTTAATACAGGCTATGTTCAAAAATCACTGAGACATGTTGCACATATTTCCAAGTTTCCCACACATCATCAGGCCGCCTCACTGCCAACATGTCCGCATATTAAAATCCAGCCCGAAGTGTTTCTCCTTTGAGATAAAATGATGACATTTAAATTGTACAGCTTCGATTGCTGAATCAGAAAATCTTGTTGAGAGGGCGGCAGCAAATAAATAACATAAACTATCAAATTACCAATTGGGAGAACTTCATGCATCTTAAATATTATCATGTTCTTCTGTGGGTTATTGTCTGGTTGAAAGGGATGCTCAATCAGCAAGGAATAAATAAGTGTGCGAAGATTGTTCATTCCAACGAAAAATCACTTATAGAAAATACAACACAAGTGCAACATTACTGTCCAAAATTTACCAAGAAGAAGGAATTTGAAAAATGAATGGAAAAACTTAACATTCAAGCTAGGCATTTCAATTGCTTTCAAAAAAGAATTCCAAGATTACAAAAAAATGCTAACATTCCACACTATTGATTTCAATTTGGCAACTAAGATGACACCTCCACGTAAAGGTCTCAGTTGGTCTTTGGACTGATGGCAGCCCACAAACCTTCCTGACCCACAGTTAATTGGAAGGCAGTGGAATGCCCACCCCACACACACACCCACTTAGTGACTACAAGAACATTGATGAAGTAGAATGGGTTGAGAGCTTCAAGTTTTTAGGTGTCCAGATCACCAACAACCTGTCCTGGTCCCCCATGCCTACACTATAGTTAAGAAAGCCCACCAATGCCTCTACTTTCTCAGAAGACTAAGGAAATTTGGCATGTCCGCTACGACTCTCACCAACTTTTACAGATGCACCATACAAAGCATTATTTCTGGTTGTATCACAGTTTGATATGGCTCCTGCTCTGCCCAAGACCGCAAGAAACTATAAAAGGTCGTGAATGTAGCCCAATCCATCACGCACACCAGCCTCCCATCTAATGGCTCTGTCTACACTTCCCGCTGCCTCGGCAAAGCACCCAGCTTAATCAAGTACCCCACGCACCCCGGACATTCTCTCTTCCACCTTCTTCCATTGGGAAAAAAATACAGAAGCCTGAGGTCACTTACCAACCGACTCAAAAACGGTTTCTTCCCTGCTGCCGTCAGACTAACTACCCTACATTAAGTTGATTTTACTCTACACCCTAACTATGACTATAACACTACGTTCTGTATTCTCGCATTTCTTTCTCTATGAACGGTATGCTCTGTCTGTATAGCACGCAAGAATCAATACTTTTCACTATATGCTAATCCATGTGACAATAATAAATCAAAATCAAAGACCACACCCCCCCCACCTCCAGATTTGCGCTGGATGAGTAGTGGGGAACGGGGGGGCGGGGGGGGGGGGGAGGGAATAAATTCCCACCCTTGCAGACATAGTCAATGGGCAGAATTTTCCCATCTCGCACACCATGGGAATCGTAGTGGGCAGGACACAGACCGTGTAAAGGTCTGTTGACCTCCGGCGGGATTTTCTGGTCTTGGGGAGAGCGTGGCCGGAAAATCCCGCCTAATTCGTTAGATGTGAGGGCCGATGGTCAGGCTCAGAAGGAGAATTCAGGAGAGTAATGAGGAGAGATTTGTTTCGAATCAGTCATTTTAACTTGAGTCAAAACATATTCTCGGCAAAAATTATTTTACTTCCTCACTTTCAGCACTTCTGCAATTGTATCTCAAAGTATAAATGCTGTAAGACATTGAAAGGATGGGGTATGTGCTCCCATTGCCAAAAAAGCAAACAAAATTGATCAATCACTATCACTTTTCATTTAAAATATTAGTCAACCATATGTTTTTACTCATCCAAGATTGAAAGCCTGGGTAATCTGCCAAGTGGAATGGCTAGAGGGTTAAATGAAGGACTATAATGGGATGGAAGCCATTTAAGGTACAAATAATAATGAAAAATCATGAAAAAATCATTGAGTTTTTTACTTTCTAAGACTGTATCAGTGCTTCCCTTTGTGTTTTTTTTTATTTTGGGGATGATTGCTCGTGGTAATTCCTGTTAATTTAGTACCCAGCTTTTAAAAAGAATGTATGAAAATAATTAAAACACACTTTTATTTTCTCATACCTGCACTATTTAAATCCATGAAGGTGAATCACATTGAGGTATGTTGGCTCAGATCAGTTTCATGTTTGAAGATGCTAATCAGCTTGTAGCAATCTTTTTACAGAGATCAATAATGCAATGGCAGATTAAACAATGCAGTGCATCTATCAGCTGTCGGCTCTTCATATTATAGGATATAGAGACATGAGACCTGCAGCTTTTAGTGCTCAGCATGTTTGAAAAATAAATATAAAAGCAAGAGGCATTTCAATGGAAATCTATTTGGCACTTTACCCTTTTAAAATGGTGAATCCGGAGGCGCGATGCAAAACTGGAATAATCTGGGACAAAAATGAATTAACACTTCAAGGCGGCACGGTAGCACAGTGGTTAGCACTGCTGCTTCACAGCTCCAGGGTCCCGGGTTCGATTCCCGGCTCGGGTCACTATCTGTGTGGAGTTTGCACATTCTCCTCGTGTCTGCGTGGGTTTCCTCCGGGTGCTCCGGTTTCCTCCCACAGTCCAAAGATGTGCGGGTTAGGTTGATTGGCCAGGTTAAAAAAATTGCCCCTTAGAGTCCTGGGATGTGTAGGTTAGAGGGATTATGTGGGGGTGGGGCCTGGGTGGGATTGTGGTCGGTGCAGAATCGATGGGCCGAATGGCCTCCTTCTGCACTGTAGGGTTTCTATGAAACTATCTTGGTTTGAGATTTTCCCCATGCCCTGTCGACGATATAATCATGTTCTGCCTGCCCCATCCCCCCCTCGCTGGCATAACAGAAACCAGTCATTATAACTCTGCAGGGGCAGCAGAGGTGAGTTTGGCCCCTGGGTGGTGAGGGACATGGCTGGGAAGTGCCCTGGCACTGTCCCCTAGCACTATCCTGGTATCACCCCCTTGCCCTGCCCCCAGCAATGCCAACCATTGGCACTGCCAGGGGGCAGTGTCAGGGTGCTAGGGGCAGTGGCAGGGTGCCATAAGGTAGTGCTAGAAGCAGTGACAAGGGCAGTTCCATAGGGGGAGAGGTTCCCATTATGTGGAGAGGTGGGTGATGGTGATGGTGTGGGGTGGAGTGGGTTGTGCCTGCATTGTGGTGGGGGGCTGGGGGCCGGCTGTCATTGAGAATGGGGGCTGCCCCAATGCCAGTGAAGATGTGGGCGTGGGTCAGGTCACCCGGATGCTTGTGTCATAGGGGGGCAGTGACCCCACCATTGTGTGGTTGGAGGACGGTAGGTTGGCCATCTGTATTGGAGGGTTGGGGTGTTCCTTTTGTCTGCCAGTGCTTCTGATGTCTGGTGGGAAGTCTTTAACTTCACATTGAGAAGTTTAAAAAAGTGCACCGATCTCTGAATCTCAGTCTTGCTGGTGAGTTTAGCATCCCCCCCCCCTTCCTGCAGCAAAAGCTGGCTTTGTGATCCCGGCCAGAATTTTGGAATTGCAGAGTTTCATTTGATCTGGTTAGAAAAGTCAGCTATGAAAACTGTATTTCTCGCCTGATCCAGCACTCTGTACAATTTCTGGTAAGTCCCGCCCATAGGGTAATAAATAAATGCAACTCACCAAGGTTTCTTTACCAGCACAGTCCAGTTATCAGATAGACTGCAGCCACCACTTTTCAAGGACAGTTAGGGATGGACAATTAATGCTAGACATCCAACGACGCCCACATCCCTTGAAATAATTACAAAGAAAAACAGACTTTGACTAATTTGATTGAGTTCTTTTGATGAAGTAGCAGACAAAGTGATGAAGCTATTTTGCTACTTATTGTGTATTTGGGCTTTCAATGGGCATCTGATGAATACCACATACCACACAATAGACTTGCTAGCAAAACAGAAAATTATTTCAAAGTTTGCAGATGACAGAAAACTTGGGAATGCAGTAAATAGTGAGAATACGAACAAGAAGATATAGAAAGATTGGTGAAATAAAGGGGCAGACACGTGGCAGATAAAATTTAGTGGAGGAAAATGTGTGAGTCATTTGTGAGAATGAGGAGAAGTAATAAATGGTACAATTTTAAGGAGGGATCTGTTACGGAGAGATCTGGGGAATGACGTACAAAAGTCTTAAAAATAGTAGAACAAGTAGTGAAGCTTGTTTAACAGAAAAGGCATGTGGGAGCCTCGGCCTTATAGAGGCACGGGAGAAATTTGAACATGAAGGAGAAGGTTTTCTGTGGGTGACAGGGTGTGGTGAACCATCGTTGGTTCACCACTGGGGGTTGTTATTATGTTACTGTTGGGCTAGGGTGTTGTTACTGTGGGGCTTGTACAATGTTGTTGGGTTAGGGTGTTTACCTGTTATAAGAGTTATCATGGCACATTCCAGTGGGGTCCCGCCTCCGGTGGCGAGGTATAAGACCCCCTGCTCCGGCAGGACCCCTTCAGTCTGAACTGGTGTATTCGTGTTAGTAGTTCCATTGTTACTCTATTAAAGCCTTCAATATCGAAGCCTTGGTTCCACGTGCTTAATTGTCGCGCATCAATTTAATAGAGTAACAGAAAACTCACAGCTGTAAAAAAAAAACAGAGAGTATGGAACAGATCCTAAAACCGGATCGTCTGACACTGGACCCACGTGCGGTCGGTGCCGCTAACACATCCGACCATTGGTGGAAGTGTTTCGAGGACTACCTGGCAGCCTCGGTAGCTATCACTACAGACAGTGATAAACTCCAGGTCCTCCACGCAAGGGTAAGCGACACGATTTATCTAGCCATTCGTGCAGCTCCCACTTACCCGGGTGCCGTCGAGCTCCTAAAAAAAAGATACACGAAGCCACCCAACGAGATACATGCTCGTTACCTCCTCGCTACACGACGTCGGCAGTCGGGCGAAACCATGGAGGACTATGCCAATGAGCTCCTGCAGCTTGCCAGGGGTTGCGATTGTAAGGACGTATCAGCCGAACAGGATATGTACGACCTCGTCCGAGACGCGTTCGTAGCAGGGGTAGGGTCCTCGTACATCAGGCTTAAATTGCTGGAAAAGGGGAAACTCGACTTGACCCAAGCAATGGAGATGGCCGTGATGCTGGAAGCGGCGTCGAAGAGCTTGGCGCTGTACCCCGAGGACCACGTGCAGTCAACGTGGCTGGAGCAAGCTCAGCTCCCTCCTCGCCCCGCTAACCCGCGCTCCCAGATCGATCCGACGACGGCGGCAGCTCCAGGTGGCCAGCGATGCTATTTTTGTGGTGGGGCCAAGCATCCACGGCAACAGTGTCCGGCAAGAACGGCAATCTGCAGCCAGTGCGGTTAAAAAGGCCACTACGGCAAAGTCTGCAGGTCCAAGCCTAAAAACGGCAGTGCAGCTTGGTCTAAGTCTAAAAACGGCAGTGCAGCTTGTAACCCTCCAGAACGGAGACAATCTCCTTCGGCATCGCAGTACCCACGAGGTCCGACCACGTGCGATCCCAGGACGGCGCCATCGTGGCTGACGGAGGAGGAGGAAGACCACCAGGAGTCGCTGCGCTTGGCGCCCTCGCCCACGTGCGATTCATGGGGGCGGCCATCATGGTCCACGACGACTAGGAGCGACCAGCAGGGGTCCTCAGCATCCACATCGGCAGCATGCAGTGGCGCCCAGGGGCCAACGGTGGCGTCGATCTCCCTGGACCAGACCAGGCACTACAGACTTGAAAATTCCATGATGGATATAAAGGTTAGTGGTCGAACTGTGAATTGTCTGTTTGACAGTGGGAGCACCGAAAGTTTCATACACCCTGAAACTGCTAATAGGTGTGGACTCCGGGTTCTCCCTGCCAAGCAGACAATTTCCATGGCATCACGGTCCCGGTCTGTACCGATCCAAGGACGATGTATGGTAACTCTTGAGGTACAGGGCACAATTTACGAGCAATACAGGCTCCTTGTGTTACCTCACCTTTGCGCGCCAATTCTCCTCGGACTAAACTTTATGGCCCACATGAAGAGTGTGATCCTACAGTACGGTGGGCCACTCCCTTCACTGGCAGTAGGGAATCAGCCGCAGCCTCCAAATTGCCCAAAGCGCCCCGCATGCAATCTATCCACCCTGAAAATCACTACACCATCCCTTTTTAAAAATCTGGTTCCTGGCTGCAAGCCCATCGCTACTAAAAGTAGGCGTTACAGCGCTGAGGACCGGATCTTTATTAGATCTGAGGTTCGGCGGCTCCTCAAGGAAGGGATTATACAGGCCAGTGCTAGTCCGTGGAGAGCGCAGGTCGTGGTAGTCAAAAGCGGGAACAAACCTCGGATGGTCATCAACTATAGTCAGACCATTAATCGTTATACGCAGCTGGATGCGTATCCTCTCCCGCGCATTTCTGATATGGTCAATCAGATTGCGCAGTACCGAGTGTTTTCTACCATAGACCTTAAGTCCGCCTACCATCAACTCCCCATCCGCCCAGAGGACCGACAATATACGGCTTTTGAGGCGGATGGTCGTCTATACCAATTCCTCAGGGTTCCATTTGGTGTCACCAATGGGGTCTCGGTCTTCCAGCGTGCTATGGACCGAATGGTGGACCAGAACGGGTTGCGGGCTACCTTCCCGTACCTGGATAACGTCACCATCTGCGGCCATGACCAGCAGGACCATGACACGAATCTCCAACACTTTCTGCGCACTGCATCTCGCCTGAATCTGACCTATAACAGGGAGAAGTGCGTATTCCGTACGCGTAAGTTAGCCATCCTCGGATACGTGGTGGAAAACGGGGTCATTGGCCCTGATCCAGACCGTATGCGCCCACTCACTGAACTTCCCTTGCCCGCTAGCACGAAAGCACTGAGGAGATGCCTCGGGTTCTTTTCGTATTATGCACAGTGGGTCCCCAACTACGCGGACAAAGCTCGTCCGCTCATTAAGTCCACGACCTTCCCACTTACGCCGGAGGCCCAATTGGCCTTCAAGGTTTTGAAAAGCGACATCTCGAAAGCCACGATGCACGCGGTGGATGAATCCATCCCTTTCCAGGTCGAGAGTGATGCATCTGATTTCGCCCTAGCCGCCACACTAAACCAGGCAGGCAGGCCCGTCGCGTTCTTCTCCCGCACCCTTCAAGGCCCCGAAATTCGGCACTCAGCGGTGGAGAAGGAGGCTCAGGCCATTGTGGAGGCAGTCAGACACTGGCGCCATTACCTGGCAGGGAAGCGGTTCACCCTGATCACGGATCAACGATCCGTGGCGTTTATGTTCAGCAACACGCAGAGGGGCAAGATCAAGAACGATAAGATCTTGCGGTGGAGAATTGAGCTCTCCACCTATAATTACGATATTATGTATCGTCCGGGGAAGCTCAATGAGCCCTCGGATGCCCTCTCGCGCGGAACATGCGCCATCATGCAGGAGGACCGCTTGAAGGCTCTCCACAATGATCTGTATCATCCTGGAGTCACCAGACTCTACCACTTCGTCAAAGCCCGCAACCTGCCCTACTCGGTGGAGGATGTCAGGTCAGTGACGAGAAGCTGTCGGATTTGCGCAGAATGCAAACCACACTTTTATCGACCAGACCGGGCACAATTGGTCAAGGCCACTCGCCCTTTTGAGAGGCTGAGTGTGGATTTTAAGGGCCCCCTTCCCTCAACGGACCGGAATGTCTATTTCCTCAACATAATAGACGAGTATTCCCGGTTTCCGTTTGTTGTCCCCTGTGCGGACACGTCGACTGCCACCGTCATCAAGGCATTCAGTGAGCTTTTTACCCTGTTCGGGTACCCCTGCTACATTCATAGCGACAGGGGCTCGTCGTTCATGAGCAACGACTTGAGGCAATTCCTGCTCTCATTCGGGATTGCCTCTAGTAGAACCACGAGCTACAACCCTAGGGGTAACGGACAGGTGGAAAGGGAGAATGCTACAGTCCTGAAGGCTGTCCTACTGGCACTGAAATCCAGGGGCCTTCCAGTCTCCCGTTGGCAGGAGGTCCTTCCAAATGCGCTCCATTCTATCCGCTCCCTCCTGTGTACGGCAACCAATGCTACTCCCCACGAGAGGATGTTCTCATTCCCTCGGAAGTCGTCCTCGGGAACCTCATTGCCAGCCTGGTTGACGTACCCAGGACCCGTCCTTCTGCGGCGACATGTGAGGGCTCGCAGGTCCGACCCCTTGGTCGAACCGGTCCAACTCCTCCACGCCAACCCTCAGTATGCCTATGTGGCATATCCTGACGGGCGAGAGGACACTGTCTCCATTAGAGACCTGGCGCCCGCAGGGGACGTAGCAACTCCTGTCGCTCCTATTCCCCCAGTCGCGAATCCACTACTCCTCATTGCTTCCCCAGACGTGGCGCGGTCAGCACCGGGACCAGTGCATAACACTTTTACCCCCATGTACAGCTTGCCTGAGACTCGGAGATCAGCGCCACCATCATCACCACCACCACCACCACCAAAGGTTCCAGGATCCCCTGCACCATCGCCTCACCAGGGCCAGCCAGCCCGGGAGTCCTTGAGGGGACAGCCAGACGTTGTTTTGGAAAGAACGCCACCGCAAGCACCTGCTCCGGTTTCGCAACTGGTGTTGAGGAGATCACAGCGTCGGTGCGGTCCTCCAGACCGTCTGGACTTGTGAATTCTGTGAATTGTCTGTTTATATTACCTGTTTTCTCTTGCACCCCGCCACCTTTTGTTCTTAAAGGAGGGGTGAATGTGGTGAACCATCGTTGGTTCACCACTGGGGGTTGTTATTATGTTACTGTTGGGCTAGGGTGTTGTTACTGTGGGGGTTGTACAATGTTGTTGGGTTAGGGTGTTTACCTGTTATAAGAGTTATCATGGCACATTCCAGTGGGGTCCCGCCTCCGGTGGCGAGGTATAAGACCCCCTGCTCCGGCAGGACCCCTTCAGTCTGAACTGGTGTATTCGTGTTAGTAGTTCCATTGTTACTCTATTAAAGCCTTCAATATCGAAGCCTTGGTTCCACGTGCTTAATTGTCGCGCATCACAGGGTGGAGGTGAAGTTGCTTATATAACTAGCAAAAAGTGAGTGACCCAGAAAGTTGGCTCGACTTTTAAGTGCATGAGGCTGGGGTCTCCCAACTCTCTCAGGAGAAGTGGATTGCCTATTAACATACACTAATCGTTCAACTGGACCAATATTTCAACATAGTTATTTTTTATTCATTCAGGGGACATGGGTGTCGCTGGCTAGCGAGCATTTATTGCCCATCCCTAGTTGCCGTTGAGAAGGTGGTGGTGAGCTGCCTTCTTGAAACGCTACAGTCCATGTTCTGTGGGTTGACTCACAATGCTGCTAGGGAGGGAATTCTAGGATTTTGACGCAGCGACTGTGAAGGAATGGCAATATATTTCCAAGTCAGAATGGTGAGTGACTTGGAGGGGAACTTGCAGGTGGTGGTGTTCCCATGTATCTGCTGCCCTTGTCCTTCTTGATGGAAGTGGTCGTGGGTTTGGAAGGTGCTGTCTAAGAATCTTTGGTGAATTTAGTGTTAACTTTGCTCCCATGAGTTTCCCAGGCTTCCCTACACGCATTATTTAAAACAAAATGAGAATGGGACTGCAACTCCACTTTGCTGCAATATTCTCATACCCTTTGACTCTCTTAGTATGCAGAATCTGTCAACTTTTGACTCTGATATGCTCAATGACTGAGCGTTCAGAGCCCTCTGAGGTAGAGACTTCCAAAGACTCTTTAAGTGAAGGAATTTTTCCTCATCTCAATTTGAAATGATCAATCCCTTAGTCAGAGACTCTGATCCTGATTCTACCAAGTTAAGTTCCTTGAGACCTTTATGGGGTGATGTTATATATTTAACTGGTGGCATTATTGGTTAAAGAGCTGATCACATGGTTTGATGGTGATGTTGATGGTGAGGTCATTAGGATGTTTACACAGGCTGCAGGTTAGTTTCAGTTTGCATACAACATCGCTTTCAATAAACCTGTTGTTGCCTGGTAAGGATCTCACTCGATCTCACTGCCTGAAAGATTGGCCGAGACAGAAAGCTTTGTTGCATTTAATGAATACTTGGATGTGCCTAAGGGCTAAGGTGTGGTCCAGCCCACTCTTTCATCCAGCTTTGTATCATCAGCAAACTTGGATACATTACACTTGTCATCTCATCTAAATCATTGATAAAGATTACAAATAGTTGAACCTTGTGATGCCCATTAGTTACAGTTTGACAACTCAAAGCTATTCTGAGCAGAATCATGCTAGTTCCTCGAGTATCTCCCTGGAACTACAATGCTGTGGGAGTTCTTTTGTGTTGATATTGTTAGGGCATCTGTACTGCATCTTCAGCAGCTCAATTGCCTGCTCGACCAGCACGCGTGTTGCAGCCTGAGCCTCATTATAACGAGTCTCTGCTGGTGGTTGTGGCCTCCGTACTTGCGTCATCAGCCACCTCCTGAGTGGTACACCCTGTCCCTGAGGAGCCTCCTTCCAGCCACCGCTCTCCCTCAAAAACATCTGGGATCTGAGAGAGCCCCAAGATATAGCTGTCATGGACACTCCCCAGGAAATGGGCACACACCTGCATGAAACGCTTTGTGTGGTCACAGGTGAGCTGCACATTGATGAAGGAGTATCCCTTATGGTTCATGAATGGCACCACTTGGAGCCATGGAGTGTGCAGGGCTATTTGGATATAGTCAATCAGACCTTGCACCTGGGGCAAACATGCTAAGTGGGCAAAGCCCATGACCCTAGCATCTTGATTTGCCTGGTCCCAGTCCAAGTTGATATACATACGAGCCTCGCATAAAGGGTATCTGTGACCTCCTGGATGCATTTATGTGTGGCTGACTTGGAGATGCCATTCAGGTCAACTGTGCTGTCCTGGAATGAGCTACTCACATAGAAGTTCAGAAACAGCTGTGAGTTTAAGGGCTACAGGTAGGGGGTGTCCTTCCATTTCATGTGGTGCCAGCTCTTGCAGGGTCTGGCAGAGGTGGAACATGGTTAATGTTTCGAGTCCGTATGATTCTCCTTCAAGCTCTGAAGAAGCTGCCAGATGCTGTTTGACCTGCTGAGTTTATCGAACATCTTCCATTTTTATTTCAGATTTCCAGTATCTGCAATATTTTGCTTTTAGACTAGATGCAAAAGTAGGGGAACATGTGGAAATTAAGATAATAATAGAAAAGAGCATAAGTATAATGAAGACCAGTGTAATAGATTAGAATAAAGTTGATTTTGAGAGCTGCCATGACAACATGGAGAACAAAATAGATAACAATATTAATAAGCAATAATAGAGAACAGAAATAGGAAACATTTAAAACAGTATTCAACATAGTCCAGGAAGAATATTTTCCACAAAGGAGCAAGAACAAACTGAACACTAATGAGACACAAGGGAAAAAATAAGGATATTGAAAGAAGCATACATGAGGGACATCTACAGTATATGAGAAGCAAGTTTATGAGGAGATTAGGAAAGAAGTCAAAGAAAACCACTGGGAAGACAAAGAGTGAGTGTAACATTAAATTATTAAAGGAACATAAAACAAAATAATAAAATACTCTACAGACACAAATAATAAAAAGAGGAAGTCTGGGTGGGAATAGAGCCACTGAGGGATTGAAATAATAAAATCACAGGCAATGATAGCAAAATGACAGAAATAATATTATTTTGCTTCCATTTTTACCAGGGGAACAGATCAAGTGGATGAGAACTTGAAAGTTGAGGGGCAGAATCTTCCCAAAAAGTGACTTAGGGGGCGATTTTGAGCCTGCACTCTCTGCCTGCTCAAAATCCGGAGAGATTTGGAAAAAGCGATTCGTGCCAGTGAGTTCTGATCTTCCAGGCCTCTCCCTGGCAGAGTGGCGTGAAATACACTGCAGGACCCCAGGAAACTCATTTTAATGTCATTACTGAGTACTCCCACAGGGACATCTCCCCCTTCATTGATATTCAGCGGGCACCCACGTGACGCCACGGTACCATTTACAACAGCCCCACATAAGTGCGAACCTGGTGCCATCACCTCTGAGGGAGAGTTCGGAGTGCTCAGGCAGCCATCAGCCTCCAGGGTGGTCACTGCACAGGAGGCACTGGAGAGGAAGTCAGGGACACAGATCAGTGCAACTTGGGGTTTTGGGTGGGGGTTCCACAATCACCATATTGGGAGGGAGGGGTCCACAGGGGTCACTTACAACTTTTACCTTCTCTTCATGTCGAGGCGCCTCATGCTTTAAAGGGGTTGTGAAGGCTGGATGCAGGCGGTTCTTCCCGTGTCCTCCTTCCTACATTCCTTTCCATATCACAGCTGAGGGAGCGTCCTTCCTTAGTGGGGGCTGGCCAGAGGGAGGGAGGGCTTGAAAACAAGAGGCTCAGCACTGGGGGTGACTGTGAGTTACCCGGATGGGATCCCATGAGAGGCCGGGCTGTCAGGGCACAGTAGGGGAATCAGGAATGAGCTGTGTTACCCCTCATGTGGCCTGAAGGGCCTCGCACTCAGGGGAGGATGACTGCAGTGTGATTGGAACCCACACTCAGGCAGTGTGAGGGGAAAGGGGAGAGGCTGGCCGGAAGGCCAAAACCAATTGTCAATGGTGTCTGTGTGTAAGGGTAGATCTCAGTGGGTCCTGGGAGGCTGCTCAGCTCTGCACCTCTTGTGACCTGGGAGAAACAGGGTGCCCTCTGGGAATGAGCTGGACATGCGAATCACTGGCCTCACGATTCAGCTGTGCCCCGTCTGCCACAAGAGGGAGATACTTGACTGAACAGCCACCCCGTCCTCCCTGCACGAGTGATTGTGCAGCCAAAAAGCACTACCATTTAGTGGAGACCAACTGTTAACCCTTTGCAAGCTGATATCCCAGGCACTGAGCTGACATTTCCACTAAGGCTGCAAAATCACACAGATAACACTGATGTGCAAGGCGTGATGGAGATGTTTATTATTATATAACCAAATCGAGGTCATGATGGGCTGCATCGTTGAGGATGCAAACCCTTCAGGATGCAAACACTGATCACATGCAGCCACTTGACTGCCTGCTAATGTAATGCAAGGTTTCTTGAGTGCAGGGGGGGGGGGGGTTGGATTGGTGTACTGAGACCCTGGTGGGTCCACACTGCATCCTTCTGCAGTTGACGGGGACCAAGGTGGAGATGTGCCTACAGTGTCCAAGTGGTGGGGTGAGGGGTGGCATTGAGGCACCTACTGATTGTGCTGTCTGTGGTGAACCATTGTTGGTTCCCACCAGGTAGTGCTGAGCCATGGTCTGGCCAGTACTATGAGTCTGTATATATGTTACTGTTGAGGTTAGGGTTGGGCTGTTCTACCTGTTAATATAGTCCTTATGGTACACCCCAGTCGGCTCCGCTTCCTGGGAGAGCTATAAAGGTCACTGCTCTGCCTGGTGACCCTTTAGTCTGGGATCGTATACTGTATATGGTAGCTCTGTTATTGTTGGCAATAAAAGCCTTTATTTCCCGAGTACATCCAGCCTCTTGTGTGTTATATCACGCATCAATTTTATTGCCAACAAGTAAATTCTTTTTTTTGAAAAAAAAAACGACAAAAGAAAACATGGAGCAAATGCTTAAACCCGAACGGCTTACGTTGGACCCACGTGCGGCGGGAGCATCGAACACTTTCGACCACTGGTTGAAGTATTTCCAAGATTACCTCGACGCCTCCACAGTGGTCACCGACGACGCCGACAGACTCCGGGTCCTCCACGCAAGGGTAAGCGACGCTGTATACTTAGCGATCCGTGGGGCTACCGATTACAAAGGGGCCCTCGAGCTTCTCAAGAGGCGATACAACAAACCGCCGAATGAGATCCATGCTCGACACCTTCTAGCCACTCGACGGCGGCAGCCCGGTGAACCGACGGAACAGTACGCGTGCGAGCTTCAGCAGCTAGCCAGAGCCTGCAACTGCAAGTCAGTGTCGGCAGCCCAGTACATAAACGACCTAGCTCGAGATGCGTTCGTGGCAGGAATCGGCTCGTCGTACATCCGCCTGCGGCTGTTGGAACAAGGTAACCTCGATCTCACTAAAACCATAGAGTTAGCTGCCGTGCTAGAAACAGCCTCCAAAAGTCTGGCGATGTACCCCGACGACCACGTGGAGACAGCGTGGCAGGGGCAGTCGCAGACTCCACTTCATTCAGCGGGACCGAAAAACTGTGCGATTGCGTTCCCAGCCTCGGACCTGACGACGGCAGCAGCTCCAGGTGGCCCGCGGTGTTACTTCTGTGGGAGGGCGAAACACCCTCGGCAGCGATGTCCAGCTAAAGCGGTGCTGTGCTCCGCCTGTGGCAAGAAGGGGCACTATTCCAAGGTATGCCGGTCCAAACTTCCATCCAAGAACAGCAGTGCGGCGTGTGACTCCCCGGAGCCGGCCTCCTTGTCTTCTGCATCTTCAAGGTCTTCTACCACGTGCGATTCCAGGACGTCGCCATTCCGAACGACGGAGTCGCAAGACACGTGCGACCTGCAGGGGCCGCAGGTTTTGGCGCCATCGTCCACGTGCGACCTATGGGGGCAGCCATTTTGGTCGGCTCCGACCGCGAATGACCAGCAGGGGTTGTCATCAACCATCTCAGCTGCCTGCAGTTGCACCCACGAACCAACGATGGCGTCGATCATCCTGGACCAGGCCAAGCCTCACAGACTCGACAAGTCCATGATGGACATACAGGTAAACAAACGCCCGATTTATTGTTTGTTTGACAGCGGGAGCACGGAGAGCTTCATTCACCCAGACACCGTGAAGCGGTGTGGTCTCCAGATTCGGACTGTCAAGCAGACAATTTCGATGGTGTCAAGGTCCCGGTCTGTCACCATGCTAGGGAGTTGCGTGGTCAATCTGACGGTGCAGGGCACGGTTTACGAGAACTTCAGGCTCCTTGTGTTACCGCACCTTTGCGCGCCAATACTCCTAGGACTAGATTTTATGGTCCACTTGAAGAGTGTAACCCTGCAGTACAATGGGCCACTCCCACTGCTTTCAGTGGGAGACCCGCGGCCTCTAAATTGCCCAACGCGCTCCACATGCAGTCTCTCAATGCTTAGGATTACCACACCCTCCCTATTCCAGAATCTCGTGCCAGGCCGCAAGCCCATCGCAACAAAGAGCAGGCGTTACAGCGCTGAGGATCGGATCTTCATTCGATCTGAAGTTCAGCGGCTCCTCAAGGAAGGGATCATCCAACCTAGCGCTAGTCCTTGGAGAGCGCAAGTCGTGGTGGTTAAGAATGGGAACAAACCCCGGAGGGTCATAGACTATAGTCAGACCATTAACAGATACACGCAGCTGGATGCGTATCCCCTCCCGCGCATATCTGACATGGTCAATCAGATTGCGCAGTACCGGGTGTTCTCCACCATCGACTTAAAATCTGCTTACCACCAGCTCCCCATTCGCCCAGAGGACCGACAATACACGGCCTTTGAGGCGGATGGTCGCCTGTACCATTTTTTAAGGGTTCCTTTTGGTGTCACGAATGGGGTCTCGGTCTTCCAGCGTGCTATGGACCGAATGATGGACCAGAACGGACTGCGGGCTACCTTCCCGTACCTGGATAACGTCACCATCTGCGGCCATGACCAGCAGGACCACGATGCCAACCTTCTTAGATTCTTACGCACTGCATCTCGCCTGAATCTGACCTACAACAGGGAGAAGTGTGTATTTCGTACGCGCCGCCTAGCTATCCTCGGATACGTGGTGGAAAACGGGGTCCTTGGCCCTGATCCAGACCGTATGCGTCCTCTCCTCGAACTTCCCCTGCCCACTAGCGTCAAAGCACTGAGAAGATGTTTAGGCTTCTTCTCATACTACGCACAGTGGGTTCCCAATTACGCGGACAAAGCCCGTCCGCTCATCAAGTCTACCTCTTTTCCCCTAGCAACAGAGGCTCGCTTAGCCTTTGCAAGAATAAAAGCCGACATCGCGAAATCCACGATGCACGCTATCGATGGGTCCATCCCCTTCCAGGTGGAGAGTGATGCATCTGATTTCGCCCTGGCCACCACACTTAACCAGGCGGGCAGGCCCGTCGCCTTTTTCTCTCGCACCCTCCAAGGCCCTGCAATTCGACATTCAGCGGTGGAAAAGGAGGCCCAGGCCATTGTGGAGGCCGTTCGGCATTGGCGCCATTACTTGGCGGGAAAACGGTTCACTCTGCTCACGGCCCAGCAGTCGTGGCGTTCATGTTCAACAACACGTTACGGGGTAAGATCAAGAATGATAAGATCTTGAGATGGAGAATCGAACTCTCCACCTACAATTATGATATCATGTACCGTCCAGGGAAGCTCAACGAGCCCTCGGATGCCCTATCGCGTGGAACATGCGCTACTATCGCGTGGGACATGAATATAGCTGAGGAGGACACTGGGTTGCAAGGGAGTAGAATAGACAGTATTACAGTTGATAAGGAGGATGTGCAGGATATTCTGGAGGGTCTGAAAATAGATAAATCCCCTGGTCCGGATGGGATTTATCCAAGGATTCTCTGGGAGGCAAGAGAAGTGATTGCAGAGCCTCTGGCTCTGATCTTCAGGTCGTCGTTGGCCTCTGGTATAGTACCAGAAGATTGGAGGTTAGCGAATGTTGTCCCATTGTTTAAGAAGGGGAACAGAGACTTCCCCGGGAATTATAGACCGGTGAGTCTCACTTCTGTTGTCGGCAAGATGTTGGAAAAAATTATAAGGGATAGGATTTATAGTTATTTGGAGAGTAATGAATTGATAGGTGATAGTCAGCATGGTTTTGTGGCAGGTAGGTCGTGCCTTACTAACCTTATTGAGTTTTTTGAGAAAGTGACCAAGGAGGTGGATGGGGGCAAGGCAGTGGACGTGGTATATATGGATTTTAGTAAGGCGTTTGATAAGGTTCACCATGGTAGGCTTCTGCAGAAAATGCAGATGTATGGGATTGGGGGTGATCTAGGAAATTGGATCAGGAATTGGCTAGCGGATAGGAAACAGAGGGTGGTGGTTGATAGTAAATATTCATCATGGAGTGCGGTTACAAGTGGTGTACCTCAGGGATCTGTTTTGGGGCCACTGCTGTTTGTAATATTTATTAATGATCTGGATGAGGGTATAGTTGGGTGGATTAGCAAATTTGCTGATGACACCAAAGTCGGTGGTGTGGTAGACAGTGAGGAAGGGTGTCGTAGTTTGCAGGAAGACTTAGACAGGTTGCAAAGTTGGGCCGAGAGGTGGCGGATGGAGTTTAATGCGGAGAAGTGTGAGGTAATTCACTTTGGTAGGAATAACAGATGTGTTGAGTATAGGGCTAACGGGAGGACTTTGAATAGTGTGGAGGAGCAGAGGGATCTAGGTGTATGTGTGCATAGATCCCTGAAAGTTGGGAATCAAGTAGATAAGGTTGTTAAGAAGGCATATGGTGTCTTGGCGTTTATTGGTAGGGGGATTGAATTTAGGAGTCGTAGCGTTATGTTGCAACTGTACACAACTCTGGTGCGGCCGCACTTGGAGTACTGTGTGCAGTTCTGGTCCCCACATTACAGGAAGGATGTGGAGGCTTTGGAGAGGGTGCAGAGGAGGTTTACCAGGATGTTGCCTGGTATGGAGGGGAGATCCTATGAGGAGAGGCTGAGGGATTTGGGATTGTTTTCGCTGGAAAGGCGGCGGCTAAGAGGGGATCTTATTGAAACATATAAGATGATTAGAGGTTTAGATAGGGTGGATAGTGATAGCCTTTTTCCTCTGATGGAGAAATCCAGCACGAGGGGGCATGGCTTTAAATTGAGGGGGGGTAGTTATAGAACCGATGTCAGGGGTAGGTTCTTTACCCAGAGGGTGGTGAGGGATTGGAATGCCCTGCCAGCATCAGTTGTAAATGCGCCTAGTTTGGGGGCGTTTAAGAGATCCGTAGATAGGTTCATGGACGAAAAGAAATTGGTTTAGGTTGGAGGGTCACAGTTTTTTTTTTAACTGGTCGGTGCAACATCGTGGGCCGAAGGGCCTGTTCTGCGCTGTAGTGTTCTATGTTCTATGTTCTACTATGCAGGAGAATCGATTGCAGGCTCTCCACAATGACCTCTGCCATCCAGGGGTCATTCGGCTCTTCTACTTCATAAAAGCCCGGAATCTACCCTACTTGGTGGAGGATGTCAGGTCCATAACCAGAAGCTGCCGGGTATGTGCGGAATGCAAACCGCACTTCTACCGACCTGACAGGGCACAACTCGTTAAGGCCACTCGTCCCTTCGAAAGACTGAGTGTGGACTTTAAGGGCCCCCTTCCCTCGACAGATCGGAACATGTACTTCCTCAATGTGGTTGATGAGTACTCACGATTCCCTTTTGTCATTCCCTGTTCTGATATGACCGCTGCCACGGTTATCAAGGCATTTCGTGATCTTTTCACCCTGTTTGGTTACCCCTGTTACATCCACAGCGATAGGGGCTCGTCGTTCATGAGCGATGACTTGAGGCAATACCTGCTCTCATATGGGATTGCCTCCAGTAGAACCACGAGCTACAACCCAAGGGGTAACGGACAAGTCGAACGAGAGAATGCTACAGTCTGGAAGGCTGTCTGACTGGCGTTGAGGTCTAAAGGTCTTCCAGTCTCCCGTTGGCAAGAGGTACTCCCTGATGCGCTCCACTCCATATGCTCACTCCTGTGTACGGCAACCAACGTTACTCCTCATGAGAGAATGTTTTCATTCCCTAGGAGGTCTTCCTCTGGGACCTCATTACCGTCTTGGTTGACGTACTCAGGACCTGTCCTCCTGCGGCGACATGTTAGGACCCGCAAGTCCGACCCTTTGGTTGAACAGGTCCATCTCCTCCATGCCAACCCTCAGTATGCCTACGTGGCATATCCTGACGGGCGAGAGGACACGGTCTCGATTCGAGATCTGGCGCCAGCAGCGGGCTTGAAAACCCCTGTCGCTCCCACACCTACTGTTAGGGACCCCCCAACCATTATTTCCCCTCCTGACACGGCGCGGGCAGTATCGGGACCACCACTTAACCCTCTTACTCCCGTGTACAGCTTGCCTGAGTCCAGGAGATGGTCGCCACTTCAAAGCTAGCCCGAGTTCAGCGGATTGTCACCACCTTGGGGTCTACCGGCCCGTGAGGCACTGGAGGAGTCGCTGGACACCGCCTTAGAGAGAACGTCACCGCGATTGCCTGAACCGGTGTCATCGCCGGTGTTGAGGAGGTCACAGCGACGGTGCGGTCCCCCAGACCGCTTGAACTTATAGACAGATGAACAATTGTTCTGTGTTTTGTACCCCGCCAGCCTTTGTTTTCAAAGGAGGGGTGAATGTGGTGAACCATTGTTGGTTCCCACCAGGTAGTGCTGAGCCATGGTCTGGCCAGTACTATGAGTCTGTATATATGTTACTGTTGGGGTTAGGGTTGGGCTGTTCTACCTTTTAATATAGTCCTTATGGTACACCCCAGTCGGCTCCGCCTCCTGGGAGAGGTATAAAGGTCACTGCTCTGCCTGGTGACCCTTTAGTCTGGGATCGTATACTGTACATGGTAGCTCTGTTATTGTTGGCAATAAAAGCCTTTATTTCCCGAGTACATCCAGCCTCTCGTGTGTTATATCGCGCATCACTGCCATTGGGTGGTAGTCCCAGAGAATTGAGGGATGAGGGTCAGGATTCTCTCGCAAACCCTTGCAGCTCACTGTGGTCTTCTCTTCTTTACAGTGCCTGGTCGAGAAGATCATGGAGCCTGTCGAGTTGGCTATCCTACTTGTTGGCATAGAGTAGCGACAGAGGCACCGATGTGCATGGCACCTGACCAAGAATCGCATCCTGTGGGGGAAGGAGGGAGTGGGGGAGAGATGCTGGACCTGTCGCTGTTCCAGGAGCAGCACCACAGATGCATCGGTACTGGCCAAGGGAATTCCGACAAGGGTCATCAGACCTTCAAATGTCTGAGATTCAGTAGAAGGCTGCATTTCTCCCATGGGACAGTTTACTGTCAAGCTTTGTTTGAAATTTATCTGGGCAGCTTGACTCTGATTGGTGAAGACATTGCCTTGAGGAATAAACCAGCAAACGGTTGTCACTAAATGTGTTAAGCTGAAATGTATATGCATGCTCTTTCTGTTTACAAAGAATGAGGCCTTGTGTGTTGGACTGCAAGTCCAACTGACATTCTTAAAGTGGTTTTCAGAGTAATTCTTAGCACACTGATGATTATTTGAAAAATGTCCAATTGTGGATTTACATTTAATGTTAGACACTGCTCGAGTAGTGCAATGGGCTGGGAGACACCAGCGGGGGCCTCCAGCAGGACTCAAGACTGGCATCTGGCGGATCACAAGTCTTCTGGCACCCTAGCACAATCCAACAGGCTCACAGGCACTGCCCACTGGACACTGGGCAGTGCCAAGGGGGCAAGGTCATAGGGGCAGGGTCTACTGGGGGGAGCAATCAGCGGTAGTGGGTGTAGGACCTACCAACACTCTGTAATGGGATCGGTGGGGGAGGGTGTGAGGGAACAATTGGGGCTGGCCATCGGGGAGGTCAGGGCTGGCCATTGGTGGAGGGGGTTTGCCATTGTTGCGGGGGGGGGGGCTGCCAAAGAAATCGGGAGGCCAGTGATCAGGAGGCTGGCAATGGGTGGGGGGGGGGGGGGGCGCGGGGGGTGGGGTGGGGGGGGGGCGGGGGGGGCGGGGGGGGGGGGGTGGGGGGCGGTGGGCCAGTGTGCATCTACCGATCTCCCCACTGAAGGATCAGCACATGTGCAGTGGCCCGTTCAGCACTATGCTGTCAGCCTCTTGGGTGGGAATAGGACCCCGCCCCCCTCCCCCCTCCCCCCTCCCCCCCACTTTCCAGTGTGAATCCCTGAGGTATTCTGCATTGCACAGAGTACCAGAGATTCGTTCAGGTAAGTACGCCCAAAAAACAGGTGGGAAATGCTCCAAATTTCCCACCTGTTGGGCACTTAGTTTTTTTGGGAGGGAGAATCCCGGTCTGTGTTTTGAGTTTTGCAAGCACAGGCTTGTGGGATATAGTCTGTACCTTGTCCACTGTGAACAGTGGAAGGGATACTTATACTTTTTCTGTACTTTTACTTCTCCTGTCTGTTCTAGTTTATTCCCCGTTACCAGATCTGAGTGAGTGCATCCCTTGTTCTGTAATTTACTTACTGGATTGAAAGGTAGCTTTGTATTCATCATAGCAACTCCATTCCTTTATCCTCCATACCTACCTCTCCTGGCTAAGTGATTTTAGGATAGTTGAAATACCCAATTATATGTTGCATGTGTTTTTTTCAATAATTTCTATATTTCTTCTAACATCTCCTTTTCATTATTATGTAGTTTGAAGACAATCCCATTAGTTTGTTCCTTTTATTATCTATCTTTATTCAAATTAATTCTATTTCTATCTTAATAATGGCTGCATAATTTTTTGCTCCGGTCATTATGTTATCTCTATTAAATACAATTATTCCATCCCATTTTTTCACCTCTCTATATTTTTAAATACTCTGCAACATTTAATTCCAGTTCTGATTTTTCGATAGCCATGTTGTTACAACCACAGAACCCCTCCAGTGAAAAAAGAGGCAATTTGGCCCATCGAGTCTGCACTGACTCTCCAAAAGAGGACATGTGACAGGATTTCCCTTGTCTTTCCCACTCAATTGATCATAACAAGGTTTTTTTAGTTTATCAGGATGAAAAAATTAATTCAATGTCTGTGCTTAACAATTTATATGCTGATTGCAAAGAAACCAGTCTGACAGGCTTTCTTGAGAGTATATAAAAAAAGAGGTTTAGCTTTTATTCAGCAAAATAAAATCCCACCTTGTTGAAGATATAAAGACACCTCAAAGGAGATAAGCTCACACCTGACCTTTGTAACATGTACACCAACAAGCATGCAACACAAGCTATACAGGAGGAAGTTACTTTTTGGCCAAATTAAAATTCAATGATAAAAGGCAAAAAATTTGACGGGGGTTGGGCGGGGGGGGGGGGGGGGTGGGGGGGGGGGTGGGGGGGGGGGGGGGGGGTGAGGGGTAGGGCGGATTCTCCAGCCATGTTGCACCCAATGCAAATCCTGCTATGTCTTGAAAATACAGGAAGATTCCTGGGACATGCTTTGTGCCAGGTGCCAAACAGTTATGGATGTTCCTGAACCTCCCCAGCGAGGGCATGAATCCGATTAACATTCATTTAAATAGACTTTGAGATGCAAAGTTGGCATGATGCTGAATCTTCTGGGAAGGTGCAATGTTCCCATGGGTACCGACAGGAATTATTACTGTCTCCATAAACAGTAAGAAGTGTCACAACACCAGGTTAAAGTCCAACAGGTTTATTTGGAATCACGAGCTTTCGGAGGGCTACTCCTTCACCAGGTGAGTGGAGAGATAGGTTCACAAACACAGCATGTATAGGCAAAGACACAATTGCAAGATAATTACAGATTGGAATGTGAAGAATGGTTGGAATGAGAGTCCTTACAGATTCTCGCTGAGCAGAAACTGATAGCCAAGTTCCACATGCATGAGGATGGCCTCAACCGGGATCTTGGGTTCATGTCACACTGCATGTAATCCCCACCATACTGTCTGGGTTTGCAAAATCCTACGAACTGTCCTGGCTTGAGAAAATTCATACCTCTTTAACATGTGATTATCTCTCTCTCCACTCGCACTGTCTGTATCTAGAAAGACTTGATTACCCGTAAAGACTCGCATTGCAAGCATTTTTCACATTCAAATCTGTAATTATCTTGCAATTGTGTCTTTGCCTATATATGCCGTTTTTGTGAACCTACCTCTCCACTCACCTGATGAAGGAACAGCACTCCGAAAGCTCGTGATTCCAAATAAACCTGTTGGACTTTAATCTGCTGTTGTGAGACTTCTTACTGTACCCCCCCCTGTCCAACGCCGGCATCTCCACATCATGTCCACAAACAGAGATCAGATGTATTGATCATGCTGGGGAGGCTCAGAGGCCTTGTTGTCCCAGGCTGGTTAGGGACATGACGGGGCAGTGCCCTGACACTGGCACTGCCAGGATGCCAGTGAAGCAGTGAAGCGAGGATGCCAGTGAGCAGTGCCAAAGGGGTGGGGCCTGAAGTGGATATGGCCTGAAGGGGGCCAGGCATGAAGCAGGACACAGGGCCACAACCTAGCGATCTATGTTTGGGGGTTGGGGGCGGGGGGGGGGGGAGCATATCAGGCTGGCATCTCTGTTTGCGGGAGGGGTGGGACACGAAACATGCCTTCAATGATGGGGGGTCCTGATATTCATGGGGAAATGGGGAGAGGAGTTATTCCAGTTTTTTTCAAAAAGCCTCTGTAGCCTGACTTCCAATCTTAAATTCCACTTATTAATAACACATTTCTCAAATTCCACAGACCACTCGATAAGAAACCATTAAGATGCTGGAAAGATTCCTTTCTGATACCAATAAAATATTGTGGGATTTGCTTTGAGCTGAGCATAGCCTGCATTCAGCAAAACAGTCTCAGCAAAAAACACAATGTACATCCTCAGAGTGTTATTCAAGCCTTAAATGCACTTGCTTGTTTACATAATTTTATTTTCTGCACCACTTGCCTCTTTAGGGGGGTTCAGGAATACTTCTCTCTGTAAATTTTACACCCTGCAGAAACACGTTTTTATGTCAATTGGCATGCTGTACTTTGCCACAAATCTGTGGACAATAGAGCTAAAAAGACTTTCAGGATTACTTTTCTCACTGTGGGGGAGGCTGCTTTAACATCTACATCACCCAGGTGCTCTTCAAAACCCGATGCAGCTCTCCTTGCTTTAGCCTCCTAAGTCCCACCTGCAAGGTTTCTGTGCAAAGCCATCTAAATGGCATAGCTACCTACCACTCATCTAGCCCTTCAGAATAAATTGCAAATTCCTTCACTGTCTAATTCCTTTGTTTTGCCTCTCTCATTGTTCATACTTTAGTTTGTTGGCAGCCACTAAATGGTAATGGATTGGGGACATTTCCTTCGAGTTCTCTCTTGAGACTGTTCTGCAGCCCTCTTTTCAAGCTGCAACCTCCACTTGCACTTCAGTGTCTCACAACTGCCGCTATAAAATCGCTTTTGTGTGCGGTCGAAGACTTTTTTCTCCAACACATGATCCTTTTCCAACACAAGAGTCACTCTCAGACCCACTGTTAGAATTTACACTGCATTTTCTTACTTAGCAATTTTTTT